>NW_008627874.1:11689-12435 GCF_000691845.1 Merops nubicus | reverse complement strand
CTAGGGTGGGCTCCGCTCACCACAACAAAACGTCTTCTTGCAGGGGATACATTTTCATAGTAAATATGGAGACACTGATCTTCAAGCAAATATGATACAAAGATGTTGAATTATCAGGGCAGAGAGAGGTCCATGTACATTTCCACATAAACCCAGTGTATGTTACAGTCAAAGAGATCAGAAAAAGAAATGGGTTTCTATTTAAAAGATTTAGTCACAGTTCCATAACATTTAAGGATATTTCTGACTGCTTAACCACAATAATCAGTAAAGTAAGATTAATTTTCTTTTAGCTATTTCTATAAGGGAACACAGAAAGTAATTTAGCAAGAACAGACCATGTCATATGAGGCAGAGCATGCCATAAAGAAACATGTTAATATTTTATTAGCATTTTTCAAGCACAATTGCATTTGTAATATTTCTATAATCACTTTCTTAATGTGATAAAAATGTTGTAATGGTAAACAGTTTCATAAACAACCATATTTTAATAGGTTAGACAAGTTCTCATTTAAGCCTGGAATTCATAGAACATTTATTTAGTAAATATACTTTTAGATTTAGAAAACTTTTTCTATTAAAAAAAAAAAAAATATGTCCTTAAACTTCCATTTGTCCTTTCTTATTGCAGCTGTTTTGTTCAACCATACGATGCTACCTATTTTAACAAACACTCTCTTTTGAAGATCTTTACAAAAATCAATGGTACAACATATCCCATGGTCAATAATAATTAAGAAAAA
>NW_008627874.1:0-11658 GCF_000691845.1 Merops nubicus | reverse complement strand
ACTCTTTCCTGCCAGAAAGTATTGGTATTATAATCCCACAACTGAACACTGTTTAACCAAGAGAAAAATGCAACCAGTGGCACATCACATATAAGCTTATCAGCTACAGAAGCACTGAATCAGATTCACTGAAGCAAATACCTGTGACCACAAGCTGTCTGTTTCTGGTCCTTGCATGAGTTCAGAAGTGGCAACATTGGATTTACTGCCCAAATCCATCAGATGGAATGAGACAGCTTCTCAAAGCCTATTTGTGCTACGTGCTGTCTGCAATATGAAGTTTTGATGATGCGAAACTCATCTAGGACAGATGTAAGAAGTTTATGCATGCTTATTCGGGAAAACATGCTTGTACGTACAGACATAAGCTGATCAAGTGAGGCAGTTTGTTTAATGTATATCCCTCAGGAAATTGGTATAAACCACATTAGCAGACATTTACTGGTATATGCCACATCTGTCTAATGTTATTTACCAACACAGCAAGGACAGCACAGCCATGACAAGAGCAGCATTATACACAGTCCCCAGTGTAGGAGTAAAATATGTCCAGTTCCAGAACATCCTGCACATTGTGGTAACTTGCATACCCTTTGCAAATCTACTTTCCGAAAATCTGGAAGGCAATGCCTTATTGCCAGTTTTTACAAGTGGAGAATAAAATTATGCAGCTTTGGGAAGACATGCTACCACCACCTAAAAAAAGAAAAGACAGGACATGAATCTGTTTCCCCACATGCCCCTCTAGCTAAAGAAGGAAATCAATACACATTTGAAAAGGAACACTTGATCTACAGCTAAAGAAATGACTGGTCCTCAAGTTAGAATGTCTATCTACATATAGCCAAAGTACATCAGGCTCTCTCTACAGTAAAGACTCTGAATGCTCTCTCTGTTTTGGCACTTTAAGACCTCGTTAAATGAGTAATCAGCTTTTCTCGAGAGTTCTGGCCCTGTTTAGTGGCTCCACAGAAGTTAACCACCAGCAGTCCAGTGAAATTTCACTGAGTGACCAACAAGTCTTCTCTCCCTTGCATATGCTTTAAACTCCCTTTTGTTGTTATGTTCTTATTCATATCACGTGATTGCAATATTTGACACAAGTGTTACTATTGCTAAAGAATAGCTTGGCTTTCAGATTCCATCTGATTTAATATCACTCTTCTGAGTTAAAAGAGAACAGCAATAACATACTCTTAGATAGTTTATCATGTCTCATACTGTGCACAAAATTAATTTGGAGGTTTGCCTAAGTCAGTGAGGTGTGTTGTCAGTGAGAAAGACTTATAAAAGCCCTGACAACCCACTTTGTTCTTATCAATTTAGAATGTATAGAGTATTGCTTTATTTCAAAGGGACTATTACAAACCTGTAAAAACATTAGTCAATTTTCTACAAAAATGTACAAGTGACAGAAATCCAACACCAGATTCTGGCAACCTACCAGAACATTTATGAAAGTAAGAAATCTCAGCACAGCACCAGCAGTAATACAGGAATCTATTCGTAAGTGCCAAAGATTACTCTTGTTTTTAAAGGAATGTTGTATTTTTATGGGCCACCATCTTTGAGAAAATAAGAAAAGGGACTTAATCATCACAAGGACAAGTATAATATTTCTTTTTGAAAGGGTGGAGAAGTTAGATCAAATTTGACCAAATTTGACTTGTGTTATCTGCCTTTTATGAAACAAATTCCCACTCCATTTTCAGTATGGGTTTCTGCTCGCCATTGGGGTGCACAGGTTCATACTGCAAATACATGCACAGTAATACCCTTGACCTGGACATCCCCACATACAATGTAGAAGACAAATTTTTAACTGTAGACAACTCTTAATTTCATTTTCTCCTCAGATGATGATGTTGAAATTTCTGGCAATACAAGTACAACACAGGAGAAGTAGTGATGTAATCTATCTCCTTATTTGCTTTTTACATAGGAGAAATATAACCTAACCTCAACTCAGGTTAGATCATCTTCCAAGGGAAAAAAAAAAAAGATACAACATACCATCTCAGGCTAGCCATTGACTGTTTCTTACAACTGATACATGTCGACCAAGGGCACACACATGGCACAGCATAACCCGGAGGTCTAGACTCCAGACATCTAGCCTGTGGTCCTGTTCAGAATATATATAGCTCTCTTACAGCCTCTGAGTGTACGTGTGCAGATATGTGTATGAAGAGGAGGAGAGACCAGTGAAAACTACAATTTTGCTTCAATAAAGACTGAGGATAAAATTCATACCTGGAGCAAGTGTCAGTGAAAACTTTTTCCTGGTGACAGAGGATTGGACCAGATGACCTTCCAAAGTTGCTTTTGGTCCTTCACCTTGGGACTTTATAATTGTTTGATTTTTTTTTTTCCACTAATGATATTAATGAAAAGCATAGGCTATTTAGAAAAGGCAAAGAAATGGTTTTACCAGCTAAGGAAAGGTCTGCAATGACAAAGCATGGAAAAAGTACTCTGCTTTTAAGAAATTTCATAAATTAAAATGCAGCGGAGATTACGGAGAAGCATAAAGATCTCTCATGTGTGAAATTCAGAAAGCAGATATATCTGAACATTTTTAAATATAACAGTGTTACTTTGGCATAATCGCAAGCATGCCTGATGTGCTATTTATTTATTGATGCAACACATTCTAATGGGTTTCAAAATGACTGCTGTTAGATAAAATTTCAGAGGAGTGAATTATTTAATGTTCCTAAATGGCATACTTGACTACCTGTCACATTTTTTCAGTAAAAACATCCAAAGGCAAATATACTACTCAATTATACTAGAATCAGCAGATGAGAGAGAAGCCCTTATTTGATTAAAAAACATTAAATCCATGATGACAGAAACTGTATATCAAACAGCAATATAATGAAAGAGAATCATTATCTCAGCATTAAAATCATCATGTTTTAATATTGATAATGATAACAATAGCAATATGAATTATGGGAAGAGTTCTCTTGTGACTCAGATGTTGAGCATAAACACAGCAGGAGCTAAATGCTTCTTAGACATATGCAGCTCAGCTACAAGATATACCACAGCTGAGATTCATGGCCATACGGTTATGATCAGATCCTGTACCTCTCATTATTATGAGAGGACCTGAATGATACTGCACATCAGGATTAAAGCAAAAAAGACTTTTACCAGTTCTGATTTGCTTTTAAAACACAAATATATAAACAGCACCAGTCACTTCTTAGCAACAGAAATCAGGGAGAATAATAGCCTGAAAAGTCAAAAGTAGTAAGCTCACTAGCAACAGCTATGGCATGAAGAGCTTGTCAGCAGGATGGATGAGATTTTTTAGAACATGAGCATCTCCTGTCACATATGGGGACCAGCCACCCAGACATGCAGGGAAAACATCATACAGTATGCACAAAAATGGCTCAATATTGGCTCAAAAATCAGAAAGTGTAATTTGTTCTATGTCAACAGAGATGGATGGGTGCAAGAAGAGTCAGAAAACAGAAATATCTAAACACCCTGTCAAGAAACGAGGAAAGTAAAGGGGAATAGGGGGGAGAAGGCAGAGAGAGAGGTATGGCCAGAACTGAGATAAGGACACAATGGATGAAAGAAGCAGGGCCAGGACTTGAACTGTGACATTAGCTCTGATAGAACAATTTGGTTGCCCAGTGCTCCTGAAAACATCCAGATAGCCATGAAGATTCATAACACCGTCTCTCGTATTTGTTCTTTCAGAATTCCCACCTGTTTCACTGACTCACTGATTTTCAGCAGATAATAATAGATCTTTAAATGAAATCTTTATTTATCAACATGATCCACGCACATACAAGTAAGTGCACGTCTTAGTGTTCAGCTGGGTTTTTCAGCTATGCTCAGCTTTCTCCCTGTGTCGGTAAGTGGCAGAAAATTCTAGTCTGTTCTTGAGTTCATAAAGCATTTTATTTAACTGGCACAACTGGAAATCAAGACACAGCAGAGAGTGCAAGTATATGTGGCTGTAGGGTGATATTGAGATCTCTATATTCTCATCAGACTTCCACTGTGATTTATTCCTTTTTTTGTTTGTTTGGCCTTGGTTTTATCAAGATCTAATGTTCTAAAAATCTACATGGTTTCTTCAGAGTCCCAGATCTTACTTTCAGCTGTATTGTCTCTTTTCAAATATATTTGGTATAATGAAATCCCAGACTATCTAGGACAGTGAATGTTCATCTATAATTGTAACAAAAATTGGAAAGACGGCATAAAACAGACAATAAAACAATTGCATTTAAGGAACTCAAAAGACTTCCTGAGGCAATCCAACTTATGCAAATCATTTGCTCCATTCTATGAATGTGTGGTCAACAGTGACGCCACTCAGGGGTCATTGAGAACAATATTATCAACAGAAATTAGATAAAGTAAGCTGCAAAATTGAAATTACAAAACAACTTTGTTGCAAGGCCTCATTTTCTATCTCCCAAATATTTAAACAGTACTGACCTTTCTGTGGGGTTGTTCACTCCCCATACTACTGTTGCTCTGATAAAAATACTCTAGTAACAAGGGAGTTGTAATAAGACAGTTGTTTTGGAAAATGACATTTTAGTATTCCAGGGCTCCTGAATCTTTGCCATCTGCTCCAGCAAGACTGATTTATAAAATTACTTTGGGAATCTAGGTGACCTCCATTCAAGCTCAAATGTTAAAGCTATGCAAATTTCTCAGCACTAGTTTTCCTCTTGGAAAGTTGCTCCTGGCTATCAGTGCTCTTATAGCAAGGACAGTCGAAGATCTGGGCAAAGCCATTGCCAGTGTGCTTCTGTATCTTTTCTTTTACCATCACCATTCTTCAGGTCCATTCCAAATTTCCCTCATGTATTTCTACTTAGGTTTGTATGGCAGTATAGATAAACCTTCACAGCCTTTATCATAAAATATTCTACTAGTCAGAAATTGTACAGAAAGAGACAAAATTCATTCTACTCTAAACCAAAAAGCAAAATTCATCTTTAAGCAATAGCCAAGGTAGAGTCATGTCCTTCTGAACAGAGATATCAATCACTCACTTAAGTTTTGGGCCCATCAGTGTACAAAAGATATTGAGGTCTGGAGTGTGTCCAAAGAAGAGCAACAAAGCTAGTGAAGGATCTAAAGCACAAGTCTTACGAAAAGCAGCTGAAGGAACTGTGGTTGTTTAGCATGGAGAAAAGGAGGCTCAGAGGAGGCCTTTATTACCCAAAAGGAACCCATGGCAAGGTGGGTGCTGGTCTCTTCTCCCAACTAACAAGCGATAGGACAAGTTGCAATGGCCTGAAGTTGCACCAGGGGAGATTTAGGTTGAATGTTAGGAAATACTTCTTCACTGAAATGGTTGTGAAGCACTGGAACAGGCTGCCCATGGAAGTGGTTGAGTCACCATCCCTGGAAGTATTTAAAAGTCATGTAGACATGGTGTCTAAGGACATAGTTTAGTGGTGACCTGGCAGTGTTAGATTAACAGGTGGACTCAAAGATCTTAAATGTCCTTTCCAACCTAAATGGTTCTATGATTCCAAGTTAGTCATGGAGACCAGATCAAGAAAAATAAAATGGAGAGAGACTGGACTTCAGTATGTACTTGTCTTGACTGGGAGAATGGATGAGGCCCTCTGAGTACTAAATAAAACATAAATAAGGACAGTTATGATGCAATGATGAAAGAATTACTGTTAGTACTATTTATATATCAAATTTGTGGCTTTTTTCCAGCTGGCATCTTCTTGACTTTTCTGATGCATTTAGAGTGTAAATAAGGAAGCAGAGAAGAGGACCAACAAAAGGACAGATGAACAGACAGATGGAAGAAAATACCCATGTGCCATTTAACTGGCACTGAAATCAGTAGGGCTACATTAATTTATGTGTGTTACAAAACTGAGTCCAGGTTGTTGCACAGAATAGTCAAATAAGAGCAAAGTAAGGGCCATTGGCAAGCTACAGCTACAGACATAACTCCAAGGTACAAGGGAAAAAAAGAAAAAAAAAGACAGAAAAGGTTGAGATTATGATTGCAGTGAAAAAGTCTCACAGGAGGCTTGCTACAGCTATAGTCCACTTCATTTTTTCCAACTGCATAAGTCAGGGTTTTTTTTCAATATGAGTATTCATATTGGGAGGAATAGTGAAACAGTATATGATAAAAGACATTTAAATATGTATTTCAACTTGGTTTAACTGGTAAATAAATTTTCTAAGTAAAAAAAAAGTCATTGAGAAGGTTGTGATAAAACAAGACAGTAAGAACAGGTTTCAGTTCTTTGAATGATGCAGCACTGCCCTTTGGTCGGTGGCTTACAGACAACTTGGGGCTGAGCTATCCACACAGCTCCCCACAGGCCACCCCTGCATAGATAGGGCCTAAAGGAAATCCAAGACTGGGTTGCTTTTACAGTTCCCTGCGAGTAACGTGCATACACTAGACACTACCAAAACTTATTTACAAACTATTAGCCAGATGATCCATATACTACCTTTATACTTCTACACAAAAATTGGTTTCAGAAGAAGACAGAACCCTTGAAAAAGAAAAAAAAAGAAAGAAAGAAAGAAACAAACCCAAACCATTTTTTTTATAAACTTTTTGCTCTTTGAAGGAGAGAAGACATAGGAATGACTTGTATGATATTATTTACAAAGCTTTGCTGAATCCATTTTTTTCCAAAGATTTCACAAGAGCAAAATCAGTTGCACTGTAAGATCTATAGTATTGCAGGACAATTAATTGTATAGCAGACAGAAACCACATAATTTTGTTTTGGCATGTGATCTAGATTTTAATCCACAATACAATTTTTTTTTTTTTTTTTTTAATGATGAAATATGTGCATGGTGAAAGAAAAGTAGAACTAGCTGTGCAAGAGTTTAAAAAAAGAAAAACCTAAGCTAGTCCATCAACAGCAAGGGAAAAAAAATAAAAGCCATGATGTAATACAAGCTGAAAATAAATCATGGGAATTCAAAAGAGAAGAAAATAACTTACTTAAGTTGCCAAAAACAGTTCTAGAGAAAAATAAAGAAACAAATAGAGTGCAAATCCAAAAAGTCTGACATTTTCCCCCATTAGAAGTAGAGAGTAATAGAGATTTGATTAAAAGCCCTCATGAGGACAAGGCAGTTAAAGTAAATAGCTACATTAGATCTTAAAAGCCCTGACATGAGTTGATCTGTTGCTTTTAGCAAGTTCTTCTCTCCACAGTAATTCAAGACAAATGGGGTTCCTGACATGGTATATCCACCCTGTGTATTAACCTAATTTACAATGGCAGGCAGATAACTGGCAGAGGGCAAATCTAGACATTATCAATGCTCCTTTCATTTGGCCATTATGAACAGTAGCTTCTATTTTTTTAAGTGGTCTCTTAGGTAGCAGTGACAGCAATCTTTATGGCATAGAGCCTACACTTTATCAGAAAAACCCTATTGACTAGTACAGGGAAAATACAATAAGTGTATTTTCTGTATTTTCCTTTTTAAGAATGCTTACAAGACCATGAATTCCAAGTGTTGCTATTATTCAAAATTTGAGTGGTCACCCTACCAGCATATTTAAGAAAGCAAGATTTTATCTAAATCAAATAAGAAGGTGAAGCTAGTTAGATCACAACAGAATAAGATGATGAATCACAAATAAACATTGCAAAGCTATCACTTCCCTTTCTATGTTTCTAAATGCATTTGAAGGGTGTTGCCATTCCTGTTTCTCTTTCAGACAAGAAAACTATGGAGATATTTGGCACTGTGACTGCTGAATAAAAGCACCTGGTGCTGCTTCCGTAGAGTAAAAAGATAGAAGGAACAACTGGGAAGGTGACATAAAATAAAAATGTTCTCCTCCAAATTCTCCTGTTCTAGGGGGGCTTGTGTAGGGGTAGTGGTGTTCAACCAGTCCTATTTTTATGTCTCAGACTGCAGATTTTTGGTACCCACTAGGAAAATATTGTTTTAAAAGCTGCCATTACTCCTCACATTTTCAGATTCTAGAGGGTTACTCATAATTATTTTCAGTTCTGAAAAATTAGAAATTAAAAGAATCAAGGCTGTGTAGTAGTAGTTTGGGCTGTATTTATTTCTTCATTTTTTGCATGGAGCTATGATCAGAGATGAAAGAAATATAAAAATTTCCTGATGTATAAAAATTTTAACTTATTAACATGAAAAGAAACAATAAAACAAATTATTCAAAAGTTTAAGAAATAATGGTGATCTATCTTGTTTTAAATAACAAGACATTCTGGGGTGATTTTGGGAACGTTTCAACCAACTCATAAAGAACAAGACGACAGAGAAGCACAGTAAATTGTTAGCATTGAACAATGAAAATAAACATGAAGCTATGTGGATTTGCAGATCTAAATCTCAATCACTTCTCTACTCCTTCAAAACTATTCTGAGCTCTAACAGAAAACAAGGAAAAAAAAAAATTACTAAGGGATATTTTTTACTACTTTTAAATGTTGTCGTGCCTTGTAAGTGGCAAAATCTGTCTTACAGTTCCATGTTTAGTAAACAGAAAAGAAGGGAGGAAGCAAGTAAAAAATTCCCTCTTATATTTAAGGCTAGATGAAATTTCATTTGCTTTGAAAAAAGGCAAACTCTACACAAAACTTGAAGTTGTGCCGCCTTGATACCCTACAGATGTTAAGACATGATTTTGAAAATCCTTTTTATCCCAGAAAAGCAAGATCTAAAAAAAATTGATAGAGCATGTTTATTTGTTGTTTTCTGGGAACAAAGGAAGGGAGATTGTGCATTTAAGAGAGACTCCAATTTCGAAAGATTCAGCAAAGTGCTAAAGCATAGGCATGCCCATGTTCTGTATAGTTCCTGAACATACAGAGAGGAAACTGCTGAAAAGGGTCCTATAGCTTTACATTCTTCTCAAATACATTAAAGAAAATCTTGAAAAATACCTAGCCATGAATATTTCCTCAGAGCAAGGAAGTTAATATTCCTGATCACTTTTATTCATAGTAAGACTGTAGTCAGATTCAGTTATTAATACTTTTGGAGAATATATTTATTGTCTGTGTTTTATCATAGTGTGTCGAAAGTATTCTTACTTAGACTGCTATGATACATGAGAAAATACAGAAAGATATCTTAAAACCTAAGACATGGAAATTTTAAATGGACCACTGTAGTTCAGTGAATGTTGAAAGGCACCAAAGTGTTTCTTTCATTTTGAAAAATTTGAAAGGCATTTGGAACAAAGAAGATCATAATTCATTATGGAAACACTAGAAGATGGCAAAAAATAAAAGGAAGGGTTCTGTTCCATCTGGATGTGGCTATGATCTGACTTTTATACTCACACTGTAATTGGAGGTACTCTGGAGATTTTGTTTGTTGGCAATTAGTCTGGAAAGCACAAGAATATACACATCTAGGTGACTGTCTCTGCAAATATATGGAGAAACTTTGCCCTTAGGAGGTCACAGTGAATTGCCATTCTTAAAAAAAAAAAAAAAAAAAAGTGCAAGCTTTAAAGGCAAGCAGTCAGTTGAAGACAGTTCCATTAAATGTAGGACACCGATGAACCAAAGATAAGTTCTGAATGCAAACAAATCCTCAGTTTGGAAGGGTGAAGATAGCATTGGGGGGTGTGTGTGTATCATTACTTCTTATCATCTCTTTCTTGTGTAGAGGACTCCAGCCTTCATCACTGGCACAAGAAGGAAGTGCAGAAAGGCAAAAGAAGAGAGAAACCCAACAGAATGGCTTGTGATCTGTAAGAAGAGAAATGCCAGGAAGTTTGTAACCAGCTTTTCTATCACAAATTAAAAAAAGAAAAATGTTGTCCCAGTAGACACTCAGAAATGCAACATCACAAAGACCTGCCCCAGCAGTGTCTGGGAGCATGTGGGTGGTGGAAGCAGGGTAGATGCCATAACCATGCCTTCCAGATTCTGAGGCTAAATGTAGAAACTCATTAAAAATGAGGCTTGGTATATTTAATGCAGCACTATGTAGCACAGAAAACACACATGCTAGATGAAGGTATGGCAAAAAGCCCAGCTCACTCAGAGCTGCCTTAATTACCATTACTGGCATTGCATTCTGCGTATTATTATTGTCCAGTTTTCAAGATTCTACAGAAATATTTAACTGAAATCAGAATCTAGAGACTAAATCAGTGCCTTTGAAATGGAAAGCAATCTTTCAAATCCTCCACTTTAATTGAAATTTAACAATTACCTTTGCGAAAACTCATTATTCCTCACATCTAATACATTTTATTTTAATTCTTACTCCCTTTCGGAGGCTTCTAAAATAATCTGGATTTTTTTTTCACGTTATGATCCAGAAAAAAAAAATTTAAATAGTGCTGCGGTATCACTGTGGCTGTATACACAACAGAGTACCAAATTAATTCATAGCACCTATAATGTTTGATCAACCAAGAGGAGAGACACATGAGGAAAATCAGTACCATCTAAAAAACAATTTCTGAAGCAATTTCTTCTGCAGAGATTGTCATGTAAGAGACAATGAATTTGATAAACATCAATACATTACCATTGGACCATTTAGGATATGAGTATGAATAAAGCTTTAAATAAGAGGTGGATCAGAAGAAAACATTAGCAATCGGTGTACAGAATAATATGAGAGATAGTTGGCACAGATATTGGACAGGAACAAGTATGACAGATTCTGCAACTTCAATTATTTTTATGAAACTATTGGTGCAAGAAAAGAAAAAGTCCACCTCAAAATCAGATCATGACAGTTTTGTCCCCCTACAACATAACTAGTAGAACATTTCTTTTAACTTAAAGTATCTTGTTTTCTAAACAGAAAAATCAAAATTCTGAACTGTCAAAAAGTGCTACATTGTGTAAACCAGCAAGTGCATTGCTGTTACTGGCATTATATTCTGGCAGTAAACAGATGTAAAGGAACTGCACATTTGTATGGTGCATTCATTTTCTAGATAGGGAAGTCTTTTGCTGACTGCTTGCCCAACTAGAAAAGATATTATCATTAACAGAAGAGCCAGATTCCCTCCCTCTGGTCTGAGATAACACACAAGAGATCCAAGGTGGCCCATCACTGAAGGAAAGAATAGACCGCTGTATTAGTTCACAACACATATCTAGCAAAGAAGGGAGTGAGTCAATTCCAAAACGAGGCCATGGGGGAAGGAGTAAACCAGGCTATCAGCCCAATCCCAATCATATAGTAACTGCCAGGAGAAAGCCCCATAATTCTCCTCCTGTCTTAATCTTGTCCCACCATTGCTGGGAACTCTACCTGCCCTGGACAGTTGGGGGGCCCTTCCAATAACTGGAAACTCCATCCAGTACATCTACTCTGCAGATAAACACCAAACACACTGCAGGCAGTCAGCTCTTATGTGATTAATTTGGGAGAAGGGACAAGATGTTAATGTGGAAGGCAGGGGCACCTGGTGGGGATCTTCTCATCAGTTCTCACCCAAGGCTGGCCAGACCCTGGGTGAAAACCAATCGGGAGGGTCTTTCTTGCCTTGGTTGAGGATATCATCCATATGCCAGCCTTCATTCAGGGTGGGGGGTTTCACCCCAGCACTTCAGTGTGGTGGTTTAGCCCCAGGCAGGAGCTGGGCACCATGTGGCTGCTCCCTCACCCTTCCAACACAGGAGGGAGAAAAGGGGGAAAAAT
>NW_008627873.1:0-209 GCF_000691845.1 Merops nubicus | reverse complement strand
TGGTGTGACTGGAGCCTGTTTCCTCTCCTCTTACCCCTAGTGATCTGGTAGAAGAGACCAACACCCACCTCACTCCAATCTCTTTGGAGGTAGCTGTAGAGAGCAATAAAGTCTCCCTTCAGCCTCCTCTTCTCCAGACTAAACAATCCCAGTTCCCTCAGGCGCTCCTCATCAGCCATGTTCCATTCCTGGTTCAGCTATTATAAGGT
>NW_008627872.1:0-4667 GCF_000691845.1 Merops nubicus | reverse complement strand
CCTCCTCCTCCTCCTCCTCCTGCTCCCGCCCAGCCGAGCCCGCCCCTCAGGGCCCCGCCATTCCCCGCCCTCAGGCGGAGCCTCCTCCCGCCCTCGGGCCTCTCACCCCTCAGGGGCTCCCCGGGGCTCCCAAAACGTTACCCTGGAGAAGGGCTCACCTACAGGGAGATGGGGAGGGACTCTTCAGAGCAATTGGGAATGGCTTCAAGTTACGCTATGAGAAGTTTAGATTAGATACTAGGAGAAATGTCTTCACACACAGAGAGCTGCCCAGGGAGGTGGTGGGGTCACCATCCCTGGAGGTATTTAAAAGGTTTAGTTGTGGTGCTTAGGCCTGTGGTTTAATGGTGACCTGGTGGTGCTGGGTTAATGATTGGACTTGATGATCTTTAAAGTCTTCCAACCAGAACAATCCGATGATTCTGTGATTCTTTATCAGAGTTTAGTGGTAATGGTAATTGTTTCAAACAGAAAGAGGGTGGGTTTAGATTAGATATTAGGAAGAAATTGCTTACTGCAAAGGTGGTGAGACCCTGGAGTGCCCAGACAGTTTGTGGATGCCCCTCCCTGGAATTGTTCAGGACCAGGCTGGATGGGGCTTTGAGCAACCTGGTCTAGTGCAAGGTGTCTCTGCCCATGGCAGGGTTGGAACTAGATCATCTTTAAGGTCTCTTACAAGCCATATTGTTCTGTGATTTCTCACGTTGATGACTTCAGCTCTGTGAGAAAGCAACATCTTTTGGCCACCACCGCAACTGTAGAGGGAGAGGGAAGAAAGAGTGGCAGGGTTGTGATTATCCTGTGAAATGGGGTCACCTTGAGCACCAGAGAGCCCTGAGGGAGCCTGGTGTTGAAATGTTCTTAGCACTACGTCCTGTTCTGTGCAACCTCTAGGGAAGACCATGCCCAAGTAAGCCAAAGGTACCAGCTCTCAGCTGCACTGCTGCGTTGTACACTCCACAGGAGGTGTCCATTTGTCTCAGGTTGGAGTCCCTCTCCTGCCAAGGCGATCCACAACCCTTTCCCACCCTCTTTTGCAGGCCATAACTAGGATGAGGTGGGACCATGCCCACATGCCAGCAATGGGAAGGCATCTAGAGCAGCTGATGCTCTGTTTGTCTATTGTTTAGTTATTTTCTTCCAAATACACAAAGATTATAGATCCTACCCCTTCTTTCAAGGCTCACAGATATTGAGCCATTCAAGCAGACTTAGGTACACAGGCAGAATTACTTTTTTAAAGGTCATATTGGCCTAAGAAAGAAGAAAATCCTGAATTTAGAACCTCAGTCTACGCTCAAGTTTCCCCAGATTTAGCTTTCTGTCTAAGCTTGGTTTCACCAATGTCATATGGAGTTTTAAAGCTGTGAGTGGGTACAAATAATTAACAGGAATGGGTGTCGAGCCTGCAATAAAATTAAAAGTAGGACGGATAGATTTAGTACTGATAAAGATTTGTTCTCTTACCAGTATCGAGAAGAATTCCTGGTGCTGCAGAAATATGCATAGAACAGCACTGCCCATGTCATTAAAAAGCAACAGGCGAGTTTCTCGGCTTTAAAACACGATGTCACTTTTTCAGCATTGCAGCAGAAGCTGCTGCTTATTTAATGACATTCAAGGTTGCAGTCGTGCACCTCGATGAGCAGAGGCAGACCCTGTCCTTGCTCAGAGCTCCACTGAAATCTGCAAAGGCTTTGGGTGTCCTCAGAGCCTGCCAGCATGTATCACAATGCAGGAGTGGGAATTTAGGAGTCATTTCTGTCTTCTTAAAACCATAAGTGAGTCCTTTTGAGGCTAAGGAGAGCAGTCTGTGTGTGGGTGCAATAGGGCAGAATCTCAATGAGGGAGAGGAACAACTTTACTCAAGATACAAGATAGAGAAGCTGCCACTTTCCATGTTTGTACAATGACTGGTCACCTCTTGCAGTTAAAAATGTGCCCTGTTCCTAATTTAAATGTCTGGCTTTGGCTCATAGTCACTAATCTTTGTCATTCTGCCTTTTTTTTTTTTTTGGGCTGGAACACAGACCTGGTGCGAAGCCTTTCTTTCTTGGTGAAAATGACTCGTGCCAGGATTCTGTCTGATATTCGTGCAGTTCCGTCACTGAGCTTCTGCCCTAATCTCCAGAGAAGCAATTAACTACTCGACCTGCAAAAAGTGAACAGCAAGATTTCCCAAACAGGGCTGCTCACAGAGCTAAATGTGCATTTATCCAGCGTTTCACAGTCCTCCAAGGGGACATGCTCCTGAAGCTGCTGTGCTGCTTCATGAATATCTGCTCGCAGAGACTTTATGCAGCACTTGCAAGATGAAATACTGCACCAACAGAGTTTTTGTCCGCTGTATTGATCGGGTTTATTTTCTCCTTTGTTTTATTTATGCCTCTTACCTTCTGGAAATCCTCTCAGAAATTACTGTGCTGTGTTCTCACGCAGGCAAGATCTTCCCAAGAATGCAGGATGTCAGTCGCTGAACCTCATCATCCATGCACCAATAAATGAATTACATGATTCAGTGACTACCAAATCCACAGCTTCCTCTCTCGTGTTAAATTCCCACTTTTCTCATTGCTCCCTCCTTCTTGCTTTTCAGAGTTATTGTTTCTGGTGGCTTCTCTGTCCCTAATGCCAGGGATTATACAAGTGGTTTATCTAGTCCAAGCTGTACTGTTGCCTTCCTGGTTTTATCAATGTTTTCTCTGTAGGAAAGGAAGAATCACAGTCACTGCTGGATAAAAGATGAATTGGAGTGACCAATGTGCTGTGAGGAGCAGAGGGCAGCCCCAGCATCATGCTCTTGTAGGCACTTGGAAACTAGACACACTGGGAAGCAAATACAGGACCACCAGCAGAAGCCATCACCCCATTCAGTGCCTCTCTACTGATCATGTGAGACAGGTTTAGGGAAATGGTTCTTCAGCCTTGTTTTTGATGATAATGGAGGCTGGGGCTGGAAAGTCATGATTTTTTTTTGCATTACAGAAGGGGATGGCAGAGGGGTAGCATTTCAAGCCTTCACACAGCTCCACCCCGAGGTGTCCCCAGCTACCTCCACCAACTTCAGCCTGATCCTTCCCACAGGAGCAGATGCCCTCATGCTCCTCACTCCTCTGCAGGCCACCATTTCCAGGCAGGAGCAATAGAGAGAACAAGCATTAAGGAATGGGAGCTGAAAACAGCAGCTTCCTTCTGGCAGCACCCTCCAGAAAGCTGCAGAGCCAACGTGGAGAGCCACTGCTGGGAGAAGTGGGAAGGGTCAGGGAGTGCTGATCCCCCTGAGAGAGAGCCAAATATCGCTGCAAAACAGAGCTCAGACAGAGCTTTAGGCCAGCTGAATGTTTGAGGGAAATGAGGTGGTTTCAGTTGTGCCAAAACATACAATTTTATTGAATTCCTTGAGACACTAAACAAAGTCTCATCTCCTTGTGTTCAGGGATTAAGTGAACTTTTTTTAAACAAAACAAAACAAAAACAACTTCATAATAGAATTGTGTTTCTAGATGTCATGGCTGCAGGGAGAAGCTTCAAAACATGACTCAGAAGAGCTTGAAATACCAGAAAGCAAAATTAAAGAGACTTCAAATGATGAGAAGACACAAACAAACTAATAACGCGGGAGTCTTACTCATCCTAAATGTTTGCTTTTGGCAACATCTTGTCTCACCAGTTACCTCCACCTGTCACCAACACAGACATTTGCCTCTCTGTGGGCAGCAATCTCCACAACACTTCCACCCCAAAATCTGAGGCTGGGTGAATCCCACAAGGTGGGATTCTGAATTTTATTGTTGCTGCAGAGCCCATTGAAATAAGATCTTTTTTAATGGTGGGCTGTGAGTTCCTGGCACCCACTGGCAGCAGTGCCCCGAGAGCTCTTGTTCCCAGTGTTTGACTCTGCTTTGCAGACTTGTACCATGCTGGACACCCGAGCAATGGTCACACACCAATGAACAGATGTAGACACATCAAAGAATAAAAAGATCTGCCTCCCTGAGCATGGAATAGTTTTGTACCCTTATTCCTTTATGTCCCCCATCCACACCACCTACAGCCATCAGTTTCATGATGAAAACCCACTATAATATGGCTTGTCAAGCTCCACCTCGTGTTGACTAGGGAAGAGACACTTGATGGTGTGTGTGACCTGAAACTCAGGCCAAGCAAAACAAGCAGCTAGTTCCTCCTTAAATCCAGAGTTCTCCTCTCAGCAAGGGCAGTTCCCCAGGTCTCTTGCTTCCATTCAAGCCACGGATTGTCACTAAACTTGATGTCTGGCCATGCATGAGGAGAGGAGCTGTGCTCACAGCAAACCCAGCTAAAAAAAGCCATCCCTCCCCAAAGAAAGAAATCCAGACCATATTTATTTCCATATATTTGGTTATTTTGAACGTCATAACTTTATTGAGACACCAGTAGTTACCACCTTCACTTTGTTGACCACAAATATATAGGACATTGTAAACACAGGTGCCGAGGTGGCGGGGGGTCGCCAGAGTTGGATTTTGGGAGGGACAGGGTGGAGGGGAAAGGAAAGGGGAAGGGACACTCGGGCGTAGACAAGACCACTCAGGGGATCCTGTATGCAGCAGGCCATCCATGAGTCATTGTATATACGTATATATGTATAGCTTTATATTATACATCTTTTTAAATATATATATATA
>NW_008627871.1:21510-53025 GCF_000691845.1 Merops nubicus | reverse complement strand
AACCACGTAGCGCCGATAGGTCCGTGCTGCGACAGCACCGAGCTCGGGGGGTGGAAAAACGGCTTAAAGTGGGCTACGGGAGCCTGTGGGGCTGTACCGGGGACCTGTGCTAGTGTCACGCTCCTGGGAGCTTACTCGTTCCTCCTGCCTTTTTTGGTGCATTTGTGAGGGCTCGCTGCCCGCCCGGGGCGGGGTGCACGCGCTGCCCCCACCGGTGCTGAGGGAGCTTCAAATGCAGCCTGCAACCACAGAACCTAGGATCGTTAGGGTTGAGAAAGACCTCTAAGATCAAGTCCAGCCATCAACCCAACGCTACCGTGACCACTGAACCATGTCCCCAAGTGCCCCGTGTACGTGTTTTTTGAACCCCTCCAGGGATGGTGACTCCACCACGTTCCAGGGTAGCCTGGCCCGGCGCTTCACCACTCTGTTAGTAATGGAATTCTGCCTAATATCCAATCAGAACTTCCCCTGGCACAACTTCAGCCCATTTCCTCTCACCCTATCACTGGTTACTTGGGAAAAGAGACCAGCTCCCACCTCCCTACAACTTCCTTTCAGGGAGTTGTAGAGCACAATAAGGTCTCCCCTCAGCCTCCTCTTCAGGCTGAACAAGCCCGGGTCCCTCAGCCACTCCTCATGAGCCATGTTCCCCAGACCCTTCAGCAGCTTCGCTGCCCATCTCTGGACCCACTCTAGTCCCTCAATAGCTTTCTTGTACTGTGGCGCCCAAAAGTGACCACAGTCCTCAAGCTGTGACCTCTCCAGTGCCAAATAAAGCACCTCTCTGAGCGGCAGGGCTGGGAGGGGACAGTGTGGGCAGCTCAGCAGTTTGGGGGGAGCGTTGGCCCCTGGAAGCGCTATCGGCAGCGTGCAGCTGGGCCGGGGGCACCAGAGCTGCTGCTCTGCCCTGCAGGGGCACTGGCTGTGCTGAACAGAACAGCAAGGGTGGCTTCTGTTAAAAAACACCCTCTGGTTTTATCCTGTAATTGCTCGTGTCCGTGTTTAACTGGGAGGTGACTCGGGTTAGACCTGAGGAGCACTGTGGGTGGGAAGGGGTTTGTGTTGCTGCTGGAGGCTGTGGTCTGTGTGCAGGGGCAGGCTGTGTGTGTGACAGTGGGGAGCGCGCTGGCCCGGGCCCCTGCGTGGCAGCAGAAATGGGGTGGATCCAGGGAACAGCAGGAGTTGTCCCATTATTGTGTTTGGATGTGTGAAAAGCCTGTTTTATTTTGTTTTGGTTTGGTTTCTTTTAATCAAATTTAGGCCTCATCCTGACTTCAGCAAGAAGTTTCTGCCTGTTGTGTTGCCGCTTTCTGGGCTACTTGGAAATGGCAGCGTGTGTGATCACTGATATACATGGGGTTTTGCCCCCCTTTTCTCCTCTTCCTGCACTTTCGTCCCTCCCCACGTTCACAAGGACAAGTGACACTGTTAGTTAACACTTATCTTTGGAGGGAAGCTTGTGACTACTCGCAGTATTTCACCACTTCCTGCGTGTGCTGCTTTATAACGTTTCCTTTGCTTCAGGAAGCCATTGTGTGTACTCCCTGTGTGAGCTGCTCCCCCTCTACAGCCTGTGTGCATAAACATCATCGCCAGGGATCAAGGAGTGGTTTCTCACTCTGCTTCTGAAAAAACTGGGGGGATGGTGGTGAAGTTACATATTTCCTATCAAAATTAGCATACCTGTGGCCAGAGTCATGATCTGCAGCAGCAGGAGGAGGAGCTGTCAGTAGTAGTCTGCAGCTGCAGGTGACCACGCACCTTTCATTTTAGATGCTGCTCAGGGTGAGATCATAAGTTCTGAGTGCTCTGGGACTAGTAAGTTTCCTTGTTTCACAAACTTGTATGAGCTGGCTTGGGGAGTTCGGAGGTTTTTTTGTTTGGGTGGGTTTTGTGGGTTGTTGCTGTTTCAGATTTTTTGTTTAGTTTGTGTGAAAATGAAAGAGCACTTGTTTGTTGGCTGTCAGATACTGTTTGACAGGAAAATACTTTGTATTCAGAAGGTTTTTTTTTTCATGTAGTGCTTAGCTGTGTTGGGAGCGTTCTTGGTGAACTGCTTGCCAATGTGGTAGGGGTGGACAAAAAGAAATGCATTTGATCATTTGCTTTGTGTAGGAATCTCCCTGACAGTTGTTCTGGGGCTGAGGGGGTGAAGGCTCACAGTATGTAGTCTGCATTCTCTAGGAAGTATTTCAGCTGACCCTTCCTTGCAATGCGTTTAATAGAGGGATGGGCCAAGCAGATCCTAAAAGAGTCAGATACCTGTTTTCCCTGATAGAATTTTCCTAGTATATCTTAAAATGTGTGTATTTTCAGTGGTGCCCAGTGACAGGACAAGGGGCACAAACTAGAACACAGGGAGTTCCACCTAGATAAAAGGATAAACTTCTTTCCTGTGTGGGTGCCCGAGCCTGGAGCAGCTGCCCAGAGCGGTTGTGGAGTCTCCTGCTCTGGAGAGATTCCAAACCCACCTGGATGCCATCCTGGGAACCCTGCTCTGGGTGGAGCAGCAGGGTTGGGTGAGATGATCCCCAGAGGTTCCTTCCAACCTCCCGCATGCTGGGATTCTGGGGTACATCCAGGCCCATGAAGTCCAGATCTGAACTTCCAGGTTTGCAGGTGTGGAGGTGAGATCATATCGCCTCCCTCCTCCCGACAGGTGTGTTCCACGTGCGTTCAGGGCATCGAGGCGATGGTGCTGGCTATGCCTGGCCATAGGACCTACCCCCATACCAGATACTGCACTCGAGCAGATACACCCAGTAGCTGCAGGGCTCTGCCGTGCTGTGTTGGGATTTGACCACCACCATATACATCCTGGGATAAATTTCCACCCATAGGAACTGTAGCTTTGTGTGCCTGATCAAGTCCTGTTCTCTGCAATTCCCAGTCCTCTTGTGCTATTGGATGCTAATCGTATTCAGTCTCCTGGTCAGGTGAAATAGACTTATTTCATAATCAATTTATTTCACGCTGAGCCTTGCGTACGTTTAAGTGGTGCTGTTTATTCTGCTGTTCAGCAAAGCCCAAACTGCTGTAAAATTAAATGCAGTAATTTCTCTATTCTTGCATATCCAGGCAGCTGAAGAAGTTAGATGAAGACAGTTTAACCAAACAACCTGAAGAAGTGTTTGACGTGTTGGAGAAGCTTGGAGAAGGGTACGTTTTCTACTGCAGGGTGTATTTCTTTAAGAGCAAATCTGTGTAATACATGGTCAGTGGTCCCTGATTCTTCACTTTTGTCCCAATCCTATTACTCCAAAGGTACATACTCACATAGTGACATTGATTGATTAGTAACAGAGTAAAGAGTTTGTTTCCCAAGAGTGTGAAATTTCAATCCAAACAGCAGTGTACAACTCAGCGGTAGGGAATTAAAATGTTGAAAAATGACAGTCTGGAATTGACAGGGCTCTGTGGGAGCTTGAGAGGTCTCGTTGTTCAACCCTGGCACCTCTGGTGGAAGATCCACGTGCTGGAAATGAGTTTCTTGTGCCACTTGGCGCAGCTGAGCAGCACAGGAGTGCTCGGTGGGTGCTGTGTCTGCTGTCGCAAGCTGCTCGTGAGAGGAAACTGAGCTGTAAATCTGCCTGGCCACTAGGAGGAAAGCAGGTGGAAACAAGGCAGATAACATCTGACAGGAACAGCAAACCTCTCTGACCAGAGCTGTGTTTCTTACTGCTGCTCAGCTGGTACAGGGTGCTGGAAAGAGGCAATTGTATTTGTTGGATTTGTGTAAAAGGCCCTTCCAAAGCTACAGGCAGTGTAATGATGTTTGGCTCCTTTCTCACTGTCTCAGTGTGCCCTGACTTATTTTATTATAGTGTTCGGAAGCTAGTGGATGATTATTTGTTAAAATACAAAATATTTCTAGCAGGAGGAGATTTTGTTTTCCAGATGTCTACATTGGAACTACCCAAACATTTGGATTTGTAAAATACTATTTTAATCAATTTTTCTTTCTTTTGTTTCATAGTTCCTATGGCAGTGTGTTCAAAGCCATTCATAAAGAAACGGGTCAAGTTGTTGCAATCAAACAAGTTCCTGTGGAATCTGATCTGCAAGAGATTATAAAGGAAATCTCCATAATGCAGCAATGTGACAGGTAAATTTCTACTGCAAAACTCATTATTGGTACTCAAAGAAAAGTATTGTCTATGATCTGGCATGTCATCAAATGAAAGCCATGATGTTGCCTTAAATGTTTTTTAAAAGGCTGGACTTATACGATCAAGTTGCCTCAGATCAGCTGAGTCATGTTAGCTGACCATGTGGGTAGTGTTAATCCAGGCAAAGGTAAGACAACACAAATGTAGCTTGCCACAAGAGAGCATTCAGCTGAGTCAATAACCTTGCACTTGCTGCAGCCCAGAGCTGAGCGTGTGAGCAGCGGCTGCCTCCCCCTGCGCCGGCCTTCTTCAGGGGGGGTACCTGGACTGTGCTGGACACAGGGGAGAGAATTCTAAACAAGTTTTGGGATGGACGTAGAAAACTGTTCAAGAGGGGGTTTTGTTTGTTTTCAAGGGGCATGTGGACAGAGCCACTAATGCATGACTGCTCTTGCATGCGCATCATCCACGTGCTGTCGTCTGCTTGGGTGGCAGAATTGGCCTTCCTGGCTCTTTTCTACAGATTCTAGTGTGGTACAAGCTGGCTGCTGATCTGAGTGTCCCCAGAATAACCTGCTGGCAGCTCTGCGGGCTGGCTCTTGGGGTTATCTTTGCATGTTTCTTGGGGAAAAAGATGTGCTAACGTAGCAGACAACCTCAAGGGTGTAGAAGAGCTCTCCAAGTGTGTGCTAGGCTGAAAGTTTAAAATAGGCTAATTCCTTCTGGTATTATGAGTCTAGCCTTAAGAAATGCTACTTTGATTAACTTCAGGCATGGAAAACCATTTAAAATAAATTACATTAGCAATGTAAAACTGTGGTCCCAGTCACTCTATTGCACTTCACTCTCACTATCTGTAGGTGAAGGTGACTGGTGGCAGAGAACAAAAAGTAACTTGAAAAGAAATTGTTCCTGAAAAATCTTACTGTGTAACTTGGGAAACATTGCTAGATGTCTCTTTCTTAAAATAAATTAAACATTGGCACTCTAAGGTCTAAAATGAGATCTTACAGTTAGGAACAGCAGAGGGAGTGAATCACTGGAGCATCATTTTCTGTGCAAGCTTTGGGGATGCTGTCGTGTGGTGTGACTGACTTTGTTTCACTGGTGTTAGTTTTTCATCAGAAAATAGTCAGCATAGATCAAGTGCACTTTTGTTCCATAGCTCCATTCCCATAAAATCAGAAACAGTCTTCCTGTTAGTCTTCTGCTTTACCTTTTCCAGAGCACAGATGGTTATTATGACCAATATACATCACTGGGCAAGTTGCTTTTGGGGCAGCCAGATAGCTGACCCTGAGAGGCAGTCTTAGTTTGTACTGGATTTGTAAAATACGTCCTGGACTGAGTTGTAGGAACAACTTGGTGCATAAGCTCTTCTTAATGAACATGACAGTTATTCTCCAGGAAACTTGGGCCTTATTTAACATTTCCGTTTGGCTGCTGATGCTCTGCAGCAGCTTTGCCAGGGACTGCCATGATAATCCAGTTCAGGGAGCTAAACCAGACTGAAGCCTACTGGCTCCTTATTTCTATAGGATTTATTTTCAGGTGGTTTAGCTCCCTGAACTGCATGACAGGCAAGTCAGATGAGCACTGCTGAGGGCAAGGGGCTTAGCAGGACTGCAGTAGCCCTGTGCAAGTTCAGACTGTTTCGGACAGCTTTTGATCAGGGTTTCAGTGCTACTTCAGCTCTGAATTTTTCAAACCTAGACACTCTGCAGGGTATTTTGCTTGGTCAGTTACGCTGGTATTTAACCTTTGGTTTTCTTCTTTTCACATAGTCCTCACGTGGTGAAATACTACGGGAGCTACTTTAAGAACACAGACCTGTGGATAGTCATGGAGTACTGCGGCGCCGGCTCTGTGTCCGATATCATCCGGCTGCGCAACAAAACAGTGAGTCCCTTCTCCTTGGTGCCCGAGTGGGAACTGTGGGTGTCAGCAGCTCCAGGAAGAGGAGTCTGGGCATGACTCTCACTGCACACTAGTTCAATGCCTGACACAACCATTGGCCATAACTTGTGATGCAGGTCCTTTGTTCCTCTGAAAATGAGAAAACTGATCACATTGATTGAATTTTGGTTATCTGAGTCATGTTATCAGTGGAGCAGATTTGGATTTGTTTGCTTGACTGAATTACAGACTCTACTTTGCCTTACTTTGGTGATTATAGGGTAAGAATTGCTAGTGGAGAAGGGGTTCTGCTATGTGAAATGTGCTCTGTGTGTGTATGCTGGTTGTATCTAATTCTGCATAATGCTGAATGTTGATAACTCATTCCCCATTAGTATGGCAACCCTTAGTGGAGGCAATGAAATGATAAATAGAGAATCTTAGGAAAACAGACTGAAGCACAGTAGTGTTAGATCTCAGCAACTGATAAGTTGGCAGTAACTCTTCTTTTGTTTAGCTCACAGAGGAAGAAATTGCTACAATAGTGAAATCAACGCTGAAAGGACTAGAGTACCTGCATTTTATGAGGAAAATACACAGGGACATCAAAGCTGGAAATATATTGCTGAATACAGAGGGGCATGCTAAACTGGCAGATTTTGGAGTGGCTGGACAACTTACAGTAAGTAAACCCAAGGTGGACACTTGAGCATGACTTTTTAACCCCAATGTGGGCATGATGTGCTTCTGGAGGTATAGCAAAATTGTTCTGAACTGGTTTTTAGCACTTTACACCAACATGATGAGATACTAAGTCAGTAAGACACACATCAGAACTTCCTCTATGGAAGCTGCTGTACTTCAGTGATGGTTTGCAATACCATTTGCTGTTTTCTTCAGGATATTTGTAACTTCTGTAAGCAGTTCCATTTTGCAACTCTCTGCATTCCAGTCTTGCTGAATCTAATGATGTCTGCATGCAAGTGGAAGATAATTTGGGTGATAATTCATTCATTAATGTTGTGGCTAATATAACTGCCATTGTCTGGATCTTTATCCTCCTTTTCTCAGGACACTATGGCAAAGCGGAACACAGTTATAGGGACCCCATTTTGGATGGCCCCAGAAGTGATTCAAGAGATTGGGTATAATTGTGTTGCAGACATCTGGTCTCTGGGAATCACTGCCATAGAAATGGCTGAAGGCAAACCACCGTATGCTGATATCCATCCTATGAGGGTAAGGACTTTGAAAATGTACTGCTGTATGGAAAGGTTTTGCTAGCTGAATGCCTTACCCATGTGCCATCTTGCTTTTAGTTTAGAGTAAAGGATTTGTTTTCTGACGTTTTAGTGTTGATTAAATGAAGAACAGGGCTTTGAAAAGGAGAATTTGCATGGGAAGGACAATCGCGATCCTCTTCTATTAAGACATAGCTGTGCTTCCCTGTGTTTGGTGTGAAGAAACCTGTCTTCAGCTGCATTGTCCAAACACACAGATTTTTAAGTCTTAAAAATCACAGAATTATAGAATCATAGAAAATAGCAGATTGGCACCATTTGGGGCATATAATGGCTCAGACAGAAGTCTAAGCACCTAGTGAGAAGAGTCTGTTTTCTTGCTGCTGGATCCCTCTGAGCAAATTTGTGTATAATGTTAACACAAACTCTTCAGAAGCAGCAAACTTGAAATATCTGTCATTCTTCAGTACCAGTGCATGTTTATGTGTGTTTGTTGTATTGTTGGAAAGCTCTAAACTTTGTCTGCAAATCTGAAATATTGTTCTGTTTTCAGGCAATTTTCATGATTCCTACCAATCCACCTCCAACGTTCCGAAAACCAGACCTCTGGTCAGACAGTTTCACAGACTTTGTAGAACAGTGTCTTGTGAAGAGCCCGGAGCAGCGTGCCACAGCAACACAGCTTCTGCAGGTCTGCCTTTTCTTACAAGAATGTAAGCTCTTGAGAAGCCTTGCTAGGGCAGGCAATGCTGCCTGACTGTTGGTTTTATTTCTCGTTGCTCATCCTCACTCCAGATTTTACTTTTTAGTATCTGGTATTCTAATATCTTACACTCAGCTTCAACTTTTCAGTTCTATAAGAACTGGTCTAATATCAACTTCCTGCCTTTCTTTTCTCTGGGTTGGTTTTTTTGTGTTTGTTTGGCTTTTGGAGTTTTTTTTACTTTCAAGTTCTCACCAGCACTGCATCTTCAAACAGTAAAAAGGGGAGGTGAAGTGAAAGCGGTTGCTCAGAGTGGTCTAGGCATGGTGATGATCTGTGTAACTGCTTCTCAACAGCTCATCTGCTAAGGAAAGAAAGAGAGGGTTGTGGGAGGGGAATGAGCCCAAGGTTTCACAGCAGTAGTGCCTTTGGAGCATGATCTTGTTTGCAGGGTGGGAGGTCTCCCTCCTGTGCCAAACAGAAGAATTGTGGGGTTTATTTTCATAACATATTGAGTTAAACCTTCATTTTGATTGGAAGTAGGCCCTAGTAACAGTGTTTTAATGTTATATCTTGGTTTGGATGCAGTGCTTATTTGTATTTAAAATACTTCTCAGCATCCATTTGTTAAAAGTGCCAAAGGAGTGTCAGTCCTGCGAGACTTGATTAACGAAGCAATGGAGATCAAGCTGAAACGTCAGGAGGCTCAACAGTCTGAACTGGATCAAGAAGATGAAGAAAATTCAGTGAGTATTTAATAGCAACTGTGTACAAAGTGCAAACTCTTGTTCCTTTCACAAGGCCTAGCTGCTTTGGTTTTTGATTTTGCAGTATTTTGTCCAGCTGCCTGTGGAGTTGACTTAGTTCTTGAGTTTTCTACTTTGAGCAGTGACCAAGCATCAGGTTAAGCAGGTATAATCTTTATACTTGAGGGGGATAGCCAGCATATGTGGCTTACTGTTCAGCTTGGAGTGTAGCTAGAGACCTGTGATCAAATAGGTCTATAAAGTAGTGTCTGCAAAAGGCACGATATGTTTTCCCAGTTGGATTTTATTATTTATGCAATAATAAGAATTTTTCATTGTAGATTCAACTCATAGACTGCTAGTATAAAATAATAATATTGCCTGTAATACACTGTAAGTATGTTGTGTTGTTTTACTATTGTTGTGCTTTAGAAACCCCCTTATAGAAACTTTCTACTACACAAGAGCAACCGACAGAAACCTGAGGTGAGGGCATGGCAAGTGTTCAGGGGTTGCTGTGAATTTCGGCTCGGGCTCCTTGTTTCAGTGGTTACAGCATGTGAATATGGAAAGCATGTTGAAAGCTGTTTTTTGAGCCTCTGCCTGCTTCAACCTGAATAAATGAAATGGGCATTGTGTGCCAGTCCTTTTCAGAGGTCAGCCTTGAACAGTGTGGTCCACAGTACCTGTGCTGAAGACATTCATCTCGTTTTTCTGTTTAGGACCACCTGTTTATTCAGTGAGGAAGTAACTTGATTGGTTGTGTTGCCATGATGTTGATTCTAAGAATATTGTCCCTACCCCCTCTTCTTCATTTCTGACTGATCTGGAGTCACGTTGCTGAGAGGTGGTGTCTTTGTGGTGGAACTCAATGGTCTCTGTTGGGGGTGGGGGGATGGTGTGTGTGTGTTCCCAAATCTTCCCTACTCCATGTCTGCTGGCAGAAAAGTGTCTGCTGTAGTCATTTGTTAAATGATGTGTAGCTAACAAATTTATTACTTCCTCTCACCCACTCATCTCCACATAAAATTACTTATCCATTAACATCTCATGTAGTTTTCTCCTCCTCATGCTATTAGTTTTGAGGTTGGCAAGTAAATTACGTAGACACCCTTGACAGAACAGATAAAATGCACAGAACACCAGAATGCAGAGGAGTATACTTCTTTCTGTCAGTGACGTTGAGATGGAGTATTACAGCTTCATGTGAGACCTGTGTTTTCCCTCTAACACTAACACAGATCAGTAAGCCCATAAAGAAATGTGAACTTCATCCTTGTAACAAAACAGGAGCATCTCATCCAAGGTGAGGTGCCTAGAAACTACTGTAAACCTAGGACATGACTTCTGATCTTGTAGTTGGATTCCTGGTCTGCATTTCCAAGAAAATAAATAGAATATGGAAATTTTGACCTTGTTCTTCATTAAATCCTAGTCACAATATATCCCTAGTGAAGCACACATCACCTAATGAAGCTGCTACTTCTGGCAAAGGTAACTGTCTGCCAGGAAGCTGTGCTACCAGAATTTGTTTCATTGTGTTTTCCTACAGTCAGTCTCTTGAGCTTTGAGCTGCCAGCAATAAATCAGAATTCTATAATAATAGCTGTTAACAAACGGGAAGATAAGAAATAGTTTTCATCTGAAAAAAATAGACTAGATTTTGATAATTACATTCCTGTTTAAAGATTTGCAAATCTTATTCGGTTTTTTTTCAGTATTTCTAAAGTTTATAGCAAGTAAAATTACCTAAATGTTAAAGACAGACTCCTACAAATCACCTACAAAATAGGGTGGTGGTTTCTCTTCAGTGTGCCACATGCATTCCAGACTCAGACCTGTTGCTAATAACTGAGGGCTCCTCAGTGAACTGCACCACTTGAGATAGGGAGTTTAGGTGAAACAGACGACATGAACAGAAACACTAACAGTCTAGTGAGTTTTGTAATCTACTCTTAGGGACAAGTCGCCAGATCAGAAATGAGACACAACTTGAATGGAGGAGCTTTTACTAATTATTTATCTCTTCTCTTATCTGTCATAATGGCAGAAAAGTTTGAAGACTTTTCGTTACCTGTTTGGAGATGACAGGGAGAGAACTAAGTGCATAAACCCAAAATGTGGCTTCTGTGTGTATTTGTAAAAATTCCTGAATTAGTGAGACTTGCTGGTGTCCTTGAATACAGGTGTTCTTCATGGGACTTCACCATTGTGAGTAAAAATGTACTTGTGGCATCTTGCACAGGAAGAAGATGAAACTGATTCAGGTACCATGGTGAGGGCGAGTGGAGATGAAACTGGTACCATAAGAGCTGTCAACACAATGACTGATGGAGCCAACACAATGATAGAACATGATGGCACCTTGGAGTCCCAGTTGGGTACAATGGTCATAAACACAGAAGAAGAAGAGGAGGAGGGCACCATGAAAAGTAAGAAAACATCTTCAACTTCTAGAATATTACTTAGGACCTAATGTGGGCTACGATTTGTATTCCCAAACTGCTTCAGTATTTTTGGTAGCTTATTGTGATGTCTTCTGGTTGTAGGGAGTTAAAACTTGAACGTCGATGCCTTCTGGCAGTAGAGAGGGGAGAGACCCTTTCTAGGTACAAGTTTCAAGCCATTCTTTTTAGTCTTGCACTTGGTATAGCTGATGACTTGTGCACAATTTCCACAAGCTTCTGTGCTGGTCAAATATGGTCTGATTTTAGCTAGTATGGCATTTTTGGTTAGTTCTTTTTTGTATGTTCTGTCTTTTTCACAGAATGGAGCAGAGTGAGACTGTAGCATAGGGTTAATAAAAACAATTTGTCTTGTTTTAGAAGGTGCTCTGACTGTAACCTGGCATCTGAAAACGGCAAGTCTGCTTCAGAGCTGAGGTATCATAGCAAGGGCTGTGTTTAAGAAAGTACAAATAATCTTGTTTCAAACACAGCAAGGCACACAGGCTCTGACTGTAACCTGGCATCTGAAAACAGCAAGTCTGCTTCAGAGCTGAGGTATCGTAGCAAGGGCTGTGTTTAAGAAAATACAAATAATCTTGTTTCAAGCACAGCAAGGCACACAGGAGGAGGAGGCAGCATCTCTCTAAACTTGGGACTTTCTTTAGCGTTACTTTAATCTCTAAGGATAACTGAATAAACTGTGCGTTGCTGTGTAACCTGGCATCTGAAAACAGCAAGTCTGCTTCAGAGCTGAGGTATCGTAGCAAGGGCTGTGTTTAAGAAAATACAAATAATCTTGTTTCAAGCACAGCAAGGCACACAGGAGGAGGAGGCAGCATCTCTCTAAACTTGGGACTTTCTTTAGCGTTACTTTAATCTCTAAGGATAACTGAATAAACTGTGTGTTGCTGTTCTGGCGCTCTGGCACATTCAAACTTAAATCTGTTCCACCCAAAAATAGAGAAGTTTACTAAAACTACAGGCCTTGTCATGGGATGAAGATTTAAAATGATATGACTTTGATCCCTGATAGTCTGTGGAAGACCTCACAGCTTGAGCTGGAGAAGGGTTCAAAATGTTTCTGTGATTAAAGAAGTGACAGGGAGAGCCTCCCTGGAAAAGTATGTCTAAAAGAGAAAGGATCTTTTCTCAGTTGTGGATTTGTAACAGTACTGAGGCTGAGATGGTCATTGACAGCTCTACTGGCTGGCATGGATATTTGCTCTGGGATTGAGGAAAGTGCTCTGTGGGAGCTCAGCAGTAGTAAAATATGACCATTGTAGGCAAAGCTTGTTCTTTTTGGCTCTTGCACTGCTTCCCAACACTTGCTTAGCCACCTGAATTTGAACCTTTAGCTGTTGTGGAAGAGGAAAAAATTCTCAACAAGAGTTTGGAAAAATCCATTTCTCAGCAATTTCAGGGTTGAAAGCTTCTTCCATGTGGGGGCAGGCCCTCTGGAGCTTGTGGGAAGACATTTCATCAGATCCTGTTTAAAGAATTGTCCAAACTTTGGCAAAAACTGATTCAGCACATTAAAAATCAGAGATGTCAGCCCACGTAGCAGCTTGTGGCAACAAAGACACTGGAGTAACACCGTTGGGTTTTGTGGAATGAGGTAGCTCTAGCAAGGAGGTGGATGGATGCTTAGAGTAGCTAAAAGGTCACCCGAAGAGTGGGACTTGTTACCAGCCTGGAATAAACCTAGTGAGGTTGCAGTTTCGTTACACACAATGCAGCTTTTCTCATCATCAGTGTGCACTGTTCATTTCATGATTCACAATAACAGAGGTTTTACCAGGATTTACACCTTGCACTGGACACCAAAGGTGTGTAAGTGAAGTGCTTCTTCAGTTCACCTTCCTGTGTTTAATGTGGACTTATCTTACCATTTTTAAGATTGCAGCACTTGTGACTCAAAAGTATCTATCTAATGCTGTCTCCAAAGCAGTGTACAGAGGTTTGAGGAGAAGCCTTTGATAATATCCCTTTTGCAGGGACACACTCTAATGTGAAGTAGAATCAGCTATGAGGATATGGCCATGTCTTTAGCGTGGTGGTGTGTCTGACCTCAAGAGGGAGCTCCTGAACAAGCTCTAAGAGCTCTAGAGCTCTCTGACTAGAAAGTCACGTTTTTATTCTAACCCTCCCTTAGACTTCAGGCTTCTTAAAATCACTCCTGAAGGGAGTCGTTGAAGATTCTTGAAGGGTGTTCAAAGCTGGGCATGCAGCAGAAGTGCTTGACCAGCTCTGTCTCCTGGAAGAAGCGTTTGAGATCCTGGGTGCAAGCAGTGGTGGATGCTGGTGTCAAGTCGGTGGGTTTCACACAGTAAGATCTGGTGAGACCCAGCTGCACTCCCCACTCTGCTGCAGCTCCTGCTGCATTTTAATAACTTGTACCTTGCTTCCAAAAAATCTATTGATGAAAACGATTGTACCAGACTAAAACGTAACTTTTCCTTAACACCTTATTCTCCTCCTTCCCCCGCAGCATAGTTGTGAAATTCTGGCTGCTGCAGAGAGCAGTTCTGTGTGTTCTGGGACGTGCTGCAAGGCCATGCCTTTGAGCAGTGTGCCCTTCGTGTGGGTTGTCCATAGCTCCATCTTTCAGTTCACCATTTCCATATTCATGTTCTCGTAACATTCAGTTAAATTGATTTAACTGTGAAGCTCATCAGCCTGCTGCAGAGAACTCTCTGGTGCAAGTTCCCTTTCTAATCTTAAATATAAATGCAATAATGCTGTTTGGAAACCACTGAGTTTAAAGAGGCTTCACTGATTCATATTTTCAAAGGTGTCTATATTTTATTTGGCAGCTTGTGTTCTGACTCACAGTAAAACCTGTTCTAAGTCAATAAAAAAAAGTCTGATTTTTTTCTTACAGGGCATTAGTAAGAGAGTTTAGCTTGTTTAGGTGTCTCAGGCTTCTTAACTGCAGGCTTCTGAGCTTGTGTTCTAGCCCTTCTTTCTAATTAAAAAAAATAAATCTGTGTCTTTGCCAGTTTTTGCTTTGGTTTTATTTCTTTTTAATGTAAAAAGTGTTTATAGGACATTGAAATACAATGCTTTAGATGGAGTTGCCTTGGAAATGTCTAGCAAACAACATCTAACAGCCTTGACAGTGACTTTTGCATAAATCAATTCCTGACTTTTCAGGCTCAGAGGAAAAGCATTGTTATATTCCAGTATTTTACATTGCAGGGGAAGTTTTGTTTTGTAGTCAATTGAGCTATAATTCTGTTTGCTTAAATTCTTTCATTTGCTTGGCTTTTTTCTGGGCACTCGATATAAATACTCAGGCAGCATTAAAAATGTCACTCTGACGTTCTGTTATGCACTTTGAAAGCACTCAAGTGATTGCCTGAAACCACAGATACTAAATTGCACCGTGACACGTTTTTACTTCTAAATCGATGGCTAACGGATTACTTATGGATTGCAGTGAAACTGCTCCAGAAAAACTTTGGAAGTAGTTGAAGAACTGTAGATGAACAGTGATTTGTACTAACAGATATTTCCATTGTGCTTGAGACCCAGAATATCTTTTGTATTGTTGGTAGGTCTGAAAACATATTTTTTCAATTTTTCTGTGAGAGAATATATAGTGCTAATAAACAGTGCAGCATTTCTTACTCTTTCTATTTAGTGTGGTGGCTTTTTTTTTCCCTGCTTTATTTGCTTTAGGTCTTTAGATAGTGGAAACTTGGCATGAGTTTGTCTCTTCGATTTAGAGAGTGGAACATAATTCTATAATAAAGCAGATAAGCATATTGCCTGCCTTGGACACTGCAGTGCGGTCAGATCCAAGTGAAATAGGATCTAGTTTGTCTAGTACTATAGTCTCTCCTATTTTCTATGTTTAAAGTGCCTCTTGCTTAAGCACCAAATGAAATGAAGCTGCCAACAGTGGTGTGAGTTGGGCTGCCAGGATTTTGGGTTGAGATGAATGAGGGATCTGGAGGTAGTGGAAGAGTTGTGGGTGTGAGTTCTGTTAACGTGACATGCATTCAGGAGAGTGTCTGGTGCAGGGCTAGACCAGAAGCTCTAATAATGTCATTGCCTCTACCTTCAAAATGTAATGTGAAGGTAAAAATTCTTAGGAGTCTGTGACTGTTTTAAGTAAAAAATTTCTAGCCTTCCTTTTTATAATACAGTTAGGGGTGGTTTGGGTTTGTCACAGTCTTAACCGTGCCCATGCTGCTAAGCATGTAGTGTCCTTTTCAAAAGATATTCCCCCTTTTGAGGGGAGATTGGATTTCATTAGCAAATTAAATGAGCTAAGATGCAAACTTGGCAGTTTCCTTTTAGAAAAATGATTCAGAGTAAGCTTGTTAGTCGTGGTGGCTTTGTGAGACATCCAGTGAGTGACACTTAAACCTAAACCAGCAATGTGTTCCTGCCAAGACCTTGTCCATTAATTAACCTGTGATTTCTCACGTAAAGCAAAGAGAAGGGGGAGGCTGAGGGGAGACCTTATTGCTGTCTACAACTATCTGAAAGGAGGTTGGAGTGAGGTGGGTGTTGGTTTCTTCATCCAAGTAACTAGCAATAGGATGAGAGGAAATAGGCTGAAGTTGCCTCAGGGGAGGTTTCGGTTGGATATTAGGCAGAATTTCATTATTAACAGAGTGGTGAGGACTTGGAACGGGCTGCCCAGGGAGGTGGTGTAGTCACCATCCCTGGAGGGGTTTAAAAAAACGTGTGGACATGGCACTTGGGTGCATTGGTTAGTGGGCATAGTAGTGTTTGATTGATGGTTGGACTTGATGATCTTGGAGGTCTTTCCAACCTTAATGATTCTAAGACTGTAAAAGCTGTAACGTGAACAGCAGAGTGAACGTGGATGGCAGAAGCTTTACGTGATTGCATTAATTTTATATTTGAATAAAGTATTAATGGCATGTAGCTAGGATTGCTATAGCTGGTGTAGTGTCAGCAGTTGTCCAAAAAAATGCAGATGCACATTACCCAGCTAGCTGATGCATACGCTGCAGAGAACAGCTCCACATTGTGTCAGGATTTACGTCATGTGTATGTCAGAGATACTGGCTGTCTCTTGCCTCTGGTTTTCTCCATAGGCAAGAGCTCTTCATAGCAGCTTCCTACTACTTAGTGTTATTAATATCCAGTGGTACAGACCTGTGTTCAAAATAAATTGATCCATTTAGGAATAATTGGGCCATAAAACACTCTTAGCATTATGCATTTAAATAACAGACTGTTTATAGAAACACCTACACTGATTAAATTCTTGAACTGTAAGCAGCATTGTCCAGCCACTCTTGAGGTGTGGAGAATACAAATTTTCACAGATGAGTCTTCCAGCTATGTCACTTTTTTTTTTCCTTTGATTTCCCTAGCAGCCTTGCTGGCAACCCTGACATAAGCAGTTTAAGACTATTGTTCTGTGCAGACCTGCAGACAGTATTTTTGAGTGATGGGAAGAGTTGTTTATGCTGACACTTTGTTGGGGGGGTTTCGATGTGGGTTTTGGTTTTTCTGTTTGCATGGGGATTTTTTCTGTTTCTGGACCTCTGTGCAGTGTGCTAGCATTTGAAAAATCAGTGCTATGCAGACTGAAGCATGAGGAAAAGTTAAGTTTGGGATCTAAGTTGGATGCTTTGGTTATCCTGAATATTTGACAAAGCTTTAAGTTATTAACCTGTTTATATTTTTGGGGATATTGAAATTGGAGAGAGAGATGCATGTGTTTAACACAGCTATTCTTGCTGTTCCTAACACTGTTATTCAGCGCTCCTGGATTTGTGATGGTGTGGGATAGAAAGTAGGGTTTTTTTTCCTGACAGAGGCATTGTCTTGTGGAGGATGGGCAGTATGACTAACAGAGCCCTGAACAGCATACAGGAGGCAATATGTTTCAGGAGACTCAAACAAGAGACAGAGTAGAAGTAAGTCACTGAGTAGTAGGTATATCTCTGTCCCATACATGTGCACATACAGGCAAACTAACTTATTTGTCTCTTCTAAGAATAAACTCATTCCTGACTGGATCCAAATAAACCCTGGAAGAAGTTCTCCTCCTGATCCGGAGTGAGAGAAGCTCTCTGAACTCTTAAATTCCTTAACTGCAGAAGTTTCAAACCAAATTCATTTTTACCAGTAGATTCAAACTCCAGGAAAAATAATGTTCATTGCCACGTTTTCTGTTCTTTCTAGAGAAGCAAATGAGTTTCTGTGTTATGAATAGAAAGGGTGTGAGGAAATGTTTACTTGGTTGTACACCAGTTGAGGAGCCAGAGCAGTTACCCACAGCGTGCTGGACCTGAGGCTGCAGCCCTGTCGATGAGATTAAGGTTCATCAGAACCTGAATCAGCTGATGCAGGGCATGAAATGTTCACTTCTATTCTTGATGCACCTTCACATCTCGCTGCCTGTGTCACATACTGTGGTTGCTGGACTAAATTAGCAATTCAAGCTAATGAAGTGAAAAACGTGATGTGTACACTGAAAATTTGTGATGGAGGAAGGAAGCTGCTACATATTTGTAGTATTTTCTGAAGTTTTTGTGTTTTAAAAAAAAAAAAGATCCAGAAGGAGGTAACCTGGTCTTAAGTAGCTTTCATTACTGTGAGGATTTCCTCCTCTTTCAGAAAGAGTCCTCAGTTATCTACACCACAGCTTTGGATGAGTGTCAGTACTCTTCTCCTTAGATAACTTTGATGTCTTCTGTTCATTAAGAGATGAGTTGTGATACCTAGCATTAATTTTTATGGGCATTTAGGAGCTCCTTAATAGCAGGACCTGTCAGGTGTGTTCTGCTTTGATTTAGTTTGAGATGGGCCATAATTATGGGAAGACTTGTCCTCATAAGCTTCAACAGATAGGAAGTGTTATGTGGTCAGCTTTTAATATGAGGAAATCTCAGCTTGTCTTGCTGTGTGGTGAATCCATTAATGATGGAGCACTTTTTGCTCTGGTTGAATAAATTTGCATCTCTCTGCTCTGCTGCATAAAATGACTCAGTCCTGTTTGTACTGTACAAATTATCCTGTCCAGCTGCTAAAGTTCATCTGTGATCTCGAAGACACAGCCTGAAGCAAATAAAACTGCAATTCCATTTTGAAATTTAATATTAATGAAGTGTTGCTTGCACATAATCATCAGGCACTGTTTTGTGCATTCTAAATACGTGTGTGTTTTAAGCCTTAAAGTTACATAATTTAATTTAAAGCAGACAGAAGCTTACTGAGACTACTGGGAGCTAAGCCTGTTACATGGTAAGTGAGTGAAAGATCTGTGCTTATTTAGACCACTAAAATCATTAAATTAAATACCTACAATTTAAAAAGCGTAAGGAGGGAAGGTGAACACTATAGAGGAATGGTGGTTTGAATCCTGAAGAGGTGATGCTTGCTCAAGAACAAGCACGTGTACTCTGGCTACCTGTAAACTTCAGACTGGAGATGGGAGGGTTTATAGCTGGAGGAGGACAGTGAGCCTGTCAGCAGCAAGGACACAGCAAACCGATTGCTTTACAATAGATCTTGATCCTGCTGTGAAAGGGACTATATAATCTTGTATACAATAGCAGAAGACTGTGCTGCTTGTCCCAGGGGATCCTTCTGGCTTTCTGACTGACTAAAGGCAGTGATAGCTCCCCTTTCTTTAAAGTTAACATGAGTGCTCTTCACTGTATCTCTGCAGAGCTGGTTTGAGCTCCTGCTCCCAGGGGTGCATCTTCCTGGGCATTTGTGATACTTTCCTAGCACAACTCAGCTTAAATTCTTGGTCTTGTGGCTCCTGACACCTCATTCTCATACACATGAGTTTTCTCCAGAGCTAAGACCAAGTGTCTTTCTAAAGATAGCAACCTCCTGAAATCTTGACCAGTACATATACCTGTATGTACTAAATATCACATTTTATTTTTATATTGCTAACATAGTAATTGCTCACAGCATTATTGTTGATTTATATTATCTTCGTTGTAGATGAATTTCTAGTGTGATCTCCTGACTGTTCCCAGCCACAACTGTAGCTCAGATTTTTGTCATATAAGGGAGGAAATCTCTCACCATGGCTTCAAGAATAGGTATTTTAACTGTATAAACTGATTTAAGAGAACACAAAACATGTTCCTGAGGTTATCTTACTCTCTCTCATGACAGGCTTTGTGACTCTAGAATATTCATCCTAGGTAGATAATAGTGATCCCTTTCAACAGGAAGGAATAATAAAACAAAGGTTCTTCTGCTGTCAAGTACAAGTAAAGAAGAATAATTTTAGAGAAAAGGAGAAATTCTAGTTTCATTACTCACCAAGGTTGTTCAGACAGATAGAGAAGGACTTTGTAATTCCTGCTTTCCTTTTGAGTGCATCCTTTGAAGTTTGTCAGCTTCTGAAAATTTCCAGTTGTTGACTTTGTCAAATTAGCTCTCACAAGATGAGTGCTTTGATTTCTGGGACTAGATGATAGCGAATGGTTTGGTTTGGTGGATATTCTTTAGTGCTGCAAAAAAGCAAATCTCTTGCTGGTTTAGTTGACTGTGCTGTTTCTTTGTAATCATTCTACTTTCTTTGCAGCATCATATGAAAATACAAATAGCTTGAAGGCTCTCCACACCTTTGTGATCTTTTGCTTGATATAAAGAGGTCTGTATGCTGCTGTCAGCCCCTCAGACTGACCTCCTCTATTCCTTCAAGTATTCAGACAGGTGACATTTTTGGGGAAGGGAGCACATTGTTGTAGCCTGCCAAAGGAGAGGATCCAGTACACTGAGGCCACTGGCTGTCACTGGTGTTGCCTTGCTGGCTTCTTACAGTGCCCTGCCTATATCTGCCAGTGGTCTCCTGGCTAGTCTGGGCTGTTTGTGCTTTGGGTCAGGAGTGTTCCAGCCTGCATGGTACCACTTGTGGTTGGACTTCACTTTCTGGTGCCAAAAGGGTAACACTGAAATCAGTAATAAGTCTAGCATGGTGCTCCTTTAAAAATCAAAATATAAGGGGCTTTGTTGTGCACAATTTACAGCATTCTCTACCTTTTGGACCCACAGATTTCACATCTTTTCACAGCAATACTGATCTTCCTACACTTTTCTAAAGTTGAGTTTATACCAGGCAGCATTTGTGAGTGTTGTGCAGAGAGCTGCTGCTCTTCACCACACGCTTCTGGTCCTCCCAGTGCCTGTGGCTCTGTGCAGCTCACCCAAACCTGCACTTCCGCAGTCGGCTGGAGCAGCTCCAGCAGAGCTGTGGTGTTCCATTTGTGTAATTAATACAGCTCCTAAAAGATGACTGTGTATCTAAATGGTAGACCATTAATGGCTCTGGGGAGCTCTCACAGCTCATCCTTATAAGCAACTCTCTGGGTTCTGAAATAAACGCCCGGTGCAGCCTTTCTCGTCACCGCAGGGTGACCTTCTCATAAAAGGCTCTTCTCTGCCACAGCTGTGATCTCACTTTCCATCAAATGTTCGTATTTTAGTCTAACCCTATAAAACTAGGAAGTTAAATGCTTTTTGGCACAGACACATTTAGTGTGGTGTCATCTTTCACCAGGATCTGCTTCTGCAAATAGCAGTGATCGATTTTTGTCTTCAGCTGCCTGTTATCAAAATCTTAAAGATATAGTGATGTGATTCTTGTGTTGAATTAATAGCAGATCATCTTTGGAAAGATAGCGCTGCTGTTAAATGCCAAGATTGGCAAAAATAAATCCAGATGGGCTGGGATGATAATTGATTTGGTGTAATGTCTTTGTCTCCAGGAGTGTTTCTCTTGGTCTTGCTGCATACGCGCCCCTACTGAGATCATAGCAGCAACTGAAATTTCAGGTGTCTTAGATCTATATTCCAGCTATTTTTTGTTTCATATTATCTTTGGGTTCCATTTTTCATTTGTCAGTTAGCAATCTCTATTTTAATTAGCTTGGGGGAAAAAAAAAAAGCCCAAACCCAAAAAAACACCAACACCCCACCCCCCATTAAATATAGCTGCAGTGTTACACATTGACGTGTAGAAATGTACTGAAAATTATGATTAAATATTTCATGTCTTTGAAAAGCCCGAGGTGACTGCAGGGTTGGAGGTGGCTGTGAAGAGCATGAGGTGTAGGAGAGCTTGGCTGGGCAGGGACCTGTGGAGGCCACCGGGCTGGTTCCCTGAGCAGTGCCTGGCACCAAGTGCAATGTCGGATCCGGTGCCTCGGGGCCATGCAGAGTTGCTCCAGCCCTGCTCCATTGCACAACCATTCCTGTTGTGAAAACTTTCTTCCTTATGGTCACCTGAGCTGCCCTTGCTGCAGTTCTGACTGTTCCTCTCCTTGCACTGGGGAGAGCGGGGCTCTGATGGCTTGTTGGGGTGGGAGACCACAGCTAGAGCCTCTCTTGCCTTCCCCATGCTGAACAAACCCCCATCCTTCTACCTTCCCAGCATGGCACACTCCCCTTTGGTGTCCCCAGGGCCTTCTGCTGCAGGCTCCCAGCTTTTCCATCACTTGTACTGGTGGGGCTCAAAATCCAGTTATACTCTTCAGGATTGTAAACTACCATCACCACTTCGTGTGCTTCCTTTTTATGTTTCATTTCTGCATGAAAACAGAAGTTTTGCTAAATAGAGCTTGGGTTTGGATATGCTTTTCAATAGTGCAGTGATGCTACAATAGGTTGTAGTTGAGTTGAAGTTAGTCTTTTCCAAAGACTGCAGTTCTTGGTAAATACAAGATGTGGGTAGACAAGCATGATCATTTTAAGTGACACTCTGAACTAAGCTCTGGTGTGAGCTAACAATCTATTCAAAAAAAAAAAGGTATCAACCCAATAATCCAGTGTCACTGGGGAGACATTTTAAAGTCTCCTGTGCTGCAAACAATAGTTTTCAAAACAGAGTACAAGCTTGATTTAGATTTTCTGTTTTTTTCCTAGGAAGCCTGAATTACTGAGACCTGGGCTGACTGTCAGTAAGTTGTGTATAGATTAGCCTGGTTAGTCATGAATTCCTCCATTTCTACAAAATTTGTTGATGTTAATCATTACCACACGCTTGGCCATAACAACTTACCTCCTGCTTCAAATGGGCCAGACTGCAGCAGAATACAAGGGGAGCATTTACTTCATTCTAAATAAATGTTTGATCACTTAGCAGTAATTGGATTGCTATTGTATTTCAGTAATTATTCCCAACAGCAAATCTCATCTCCACTTCACAGATGTGTTCCCTCCCTGACCTTCATGCAGCCTGTCTGAAGGTGTCTTTCTTGATCTAATTCTGTATGATGAGGTTTTTGGGTTTGCTTTTTTTTTAAAAAAGGGGAACTGCTGCCAGGGGTGGAATAATTTGTCTTTGCTCCAGTTGTCATGGTGCAAAAATATAAGCACTTCAGTTCATGCTTGAGCTTTTAGCTGACCCTGGAGAGGCAGAACGATGCGGTGCTTTCTCAAAATGCATCGTGACATTTCAGGCTGTGTAGAACCACACTTCTCTCAGTATCACAACCCAAATATCCTGCCAAGATTTCTCATACTTTGCAGAAATTTGTTCTGTATTTAACATGTCTATAGACAAATAACTTCCCAAAGTATCTCATAGCTGACCAAGGAATTCATACACTTGTCTGAGGATCAGACAGTCTGCCAGGGAAATTCTGGATCACTGGATGGCAATTTTGTGTGCAAGAATAATATTTGTTGATTAAATCTTAATGGGTTTCCAGAGTAGCTGATATTTTTTCAGGAGGAAAGCACTGCTAAACATCCTTAGAGAGGGCTGTATTGTGATAGTCTCCCTTCTGCATAGGCTCCTTAGGAGAGTCTCTGTGTTACACAGACCCCTGCAACCCATCAAAGGATGGCTCCGTGCCCTGTGTGCTTGTCTGAAGCTCTAAACTTTGGGTTATTTGCCTGACAGTTCATATTTATTTTGAATGTATGATATTCAACAGCAAACTTACTTCCACAGTCCAGAATTAGGCTATCCTGGTTGAATTTTCTGTGAACTCTAGTCATAATCCTCCATTCTGGAAATTATGCTTTCTGCATTGCCTAAAACATGTTTCCAGTCTGAGTAACCTTCTGTGGTGTCTAGAGAACCATATTTTATCAGAGAAAAAACATTTTGCTAGGTATTGTTACATTGCTTATTATGCCCACAGGGTTTTGTGAGGCACTTTGTCAGCGGGAGCAGCCCCATGGCTTTAAGCTGCGCGTTGTCTTTTGCTGTGCTTGCAGCAGTGGTGGCCTTGTGGTGCAGCCCTGTGAAAGCACATCTGCTGTGTAAGCCTGCCTCTTCATTTAACTTGAGACTTATTATGAGCTATTAGCTGCACTGTAACTCCCAGGACAGGCCAGTGTGCAATGTGTGTAGTCTGGGCAGCGTCTGATTCTGTGCTGGTTGCACTAATACGGAAAACTTCCTCCGGAGATACTGAAAGTCTTGCAATCTTGACTTGCTGTGAAGTTTGATTTTTGTTTTCTTCCTGTATTGCCTCTGATGCTGTGCTAGGAATTGGTGTTTTCATCCTCTTTCATCACTTCCTTCCCCTTTGTGCTGTCGTCACCCTGCAGCTGAAGCTGCCTCTGTCCATGGAGCCCAGCTCCTCTCCCCAGACAGCACCAGGGATCTGCCTTGGCCTGGGAGCTTGGGACCCTTCATTTCCTCCTTCAGTGATGGAAACCAGTGTGCTATCTGCATTGCTGGGCTTGTGTGTGTGCAATGGGACTCCAGGCACATCAGCTGAGATTCGGGTAGTGTGAAGGAAGAAGGGATACAGTCGTGCTCACGTCCCTAATCCCACCAACTATCCGACCTGTCTGGCACCCTATGAGAATGGAGTTTTACAAGCTCATTGCTCTTAGTGGATCAGCAATATTTTTCCTTTTAACTTCTGCTCGTTCTAAAGAATAATTTAAACAAATGAGAAGAGTGTATATCTACTTGTACTAAAGCTTTGTGCTCTTGACTATATCCTTTCTTCTCCCATCAGCATGGGTGAACTCTGTTGAGAGTGGTGCTTGGGAGGCTTGTGAGACCTGCTTTTAAGAATCAGAAGTATTCATATTTAGGGGACTATTTTGTCTCCTCTGTCTCTCTTTGTACCCTTGCCCATTTATTATTACCCCATGTTTCTTAAATGCAGTCTAGAATTGAATGGCTAATCTGGTTATATATCTGGTTTATTTGAGTAATCCACTAAGAAAGAATGTTCAGAGGAATTAATTTAGAGGAGGAAACCTGGGGCAGTAAAGCTGAAAACTTACTAACTGACCATTTATAAAAAGTTAAAAAAAAAAGCTTTGAAAACTAATAAATCTACCCAAGATTCTACCCAAGAAATGTAGAACTTGACTACTTCTACCAAGGCGAGTTATGTGTTATTTGTGTGGTAGAGGTGGTCTTTGAAAGCCTTGCTTTTGTACTAGTCTATTTATAAACATGAAGTGTTTCTGCTGTAGATCAACAGTTTCCGTTTGGAACTTTGTGTATTTTGCAGTGCATGCAGCCTGGCTGGGATGAAAAAGCCCCCACCCCTCTAGCTGGTAGCAGTTTAGTTGATGCATTCACTGCTTGAAGCTCTCTTACCTGGTATGACTTTGACAAGTGGATTTCAGGCTTAGAGGCCAAGGCCTTCAGCATTGTAATCACTTCTATGCTGGGCTTTAAGCTTCCCTTCTCCAGTTTTCTCACTGTACAGCCACTTTTATGGTTGAAAAGCTTCTGGAAAAAATAGTACTTTAGCAAGTACTTTAGCAGTACTACATGATTTAGTGTGTACTAAAAAAATAAAATCACTTTTGGGCACGATGTAAAGCTTTGTAAGTGAAAATATATTTTTTCAAAACAACCGTCTTTTTTTATTTTTAATATTTCCAGGGAGGGATGAAACGATGCAGCCAGCCAAACCATCATTCCTGGAATATTTTGAGCAGAAGGAGAAGGAGAATCAAATCAATAGCTTTGGGAAGAATGTGTCTGGCCAGACAAAAAATTCATCTGATTGGAAAGTACCACAGGATGGAGACTACGGATTTGTAAGTCTATACTTGGAAATACAATCAATGTGACAATCTTTAAGAGTTTTAGTCGGAGCTGCTATAAGATTATTTCTTGTTTTGACAGACTAATGGAAACTTGAGGAGATTGTAATTGCTAATGGATTTGGACAGGGCATTTTGAAAAACTCACTTCTTTAGGTGTACTCAGTAATCATAACCAGTCATTATTTGTATACTTTCCCTGTTTAAAAGCAAACAAAATAACAAAAAAGCCTGAGGACATGAAGGTACAAGCTATCTTGCTTTACTTCCCTATTATACTTTTAAAATAAAAAAATAGTATTCCAGATGGCAGTTGGAAAATGGAACTGCTGACTGTGTGGTGTTTGAACAGTGTTAGAATCATTGAATTCTCTTGGTTTTCTCAGACTTTGGCACTATGTTTTGTTCTATTATATAAACACTGAGCTCGTCTTCATTTTATCTTTCAAATCCTTGATTTCAGTCTTCCTAACTACATGCTCAGAATTTTCAGGAACTTTTCAGAAGTCTGAAGGAGGATCTATTATTCATAAATCTGATTTCGGTTTTTTTGCGAGGACGGAAAATTTCTGGTTTGAGTTCCAAATGCCAGCAGAGGCACGCTGTTCTGCCAGTGAGCAGGCCCAACAAGAACGATACAGCCTGCAGGAAGATGAACCAATACCCAGACTGTATTGTAGACAAGAAGGACATTCCATGAATGATCGCTGGGGGTACAAACAGATCAATCAGCTGGTACATAATTGACGCCACCCCCAACGATCCCACAAAGGACGTAACTCGGCCCACAACAGGTGGTACAAACAGAGACCCGAGGTTGCCCACAGTTGGCATGGGAAACAGCCAGACCAGCAAGCTGAACACATAAGAGAAAGGTGCCCACATAGTGACTCTCACCCCATCAGCCCAGGTTCACAAAGGTCTAAACGGACTGGGGCCCAGCTCCAGGGAGAGTCAGGAGGTCTGCCCTGACCCAGGAAGCTCTGGGGAGTGCACTCCACAGACAGACAGTCCTGCCTCCCTGCAAGTGGTCCCAGCTTTTATCCCCAAGCAGACCCCTGACCTTTGTCAACTCAATGCGGGACCCCTGGGGCTCATTTCCCTTCTGGCTCTCCCTGCAGGGCTGGCCGCACCCTGGGGGGGAGCTATAAGGCAAACTCACCACCTCTTTGTGAAGGGCTGTGGGAATCACCCATATGTCAACCCGAATTTGGGGCTCGGGGTTCAAACCCCAGCATTTCACACGCCCAGCAGAACGTGTCCTCCACTGCGTTTGCCTTCAGTGGCTCTTCACTGCGAGCTCTGGCTGTGCACCCTGTGGCTCAGGTTGTCACATGGTGCTGAGGAGCTGGTGGGATTCACTCCACCTTCACAAAGCAGTGCAGAGTGTGAGATCCATCTGCTCGTCATCAGTCGAGGAGATGCTTTGCTGTGAGGCTGGAATAATAGCTGGAGCCTTTCATTGTATAGACTGCCGCTGTTACATGTATCTTGTCTTTGCTGCTGCCTCTCAAAATTTCTTATACTGACTGCAAGGGATGGCTGGGTGAGAGAACCTGCCACATTCTATCTCTTGTAGCCCTTTGCACAAGGTTGTGCTTAGCCTGAAGTCTTAAAGTCAGTGTATAAACATGCTTTACGAGAATAACCTGCAAGCTGCCGGTGTATCACAGGGTCTGGGACAAACACGGTTCCAGCTGAGTCAGGTACTTAGTTTATCTCATTCACTTTACATGCTGTAACTTAATCTAATGCTGAACAGTTATTTTTTTCAATGTTTGGTATTTCCCAGGAAAGATGGGCTGGCTTGGAGTATCTTTAGAAGTCTTTTGCAGTCTGCAGAAGATGGCCCAAGGGAAAATTTGCTGTAATTATTTTACTTTCCGATTTGGTTGATAACAAGTTTAGCAATTACCCTTATTTCCCCTGAGCAGGATGTGTTCCACCCTGCGTGTGGGGAGCTGTAGGTGCAGGCTGCACCCAGGCAGTGGGTGGCACAGGGAAAGGTTGGTGCTGTTTGAGCACGACCTGCGAGTATTTTTAGGCTGTGCAGAGCAAGGCTTTGTCATGCATGTGACCTTGTTTACTGATTTCCATTAGGACCAAAGTATTGCTGTGTGCATAGATTACCAATGTGCTGGAAGCAATAAAAGCAAGCAATAAAAGCCAGCAATAACTCGGGCTTTGGGTCACCTTCCTGTAGTAATTTGTAGAAATTTTGCTTCCCAGCTACATGTATTTCTCTGGTTCAACTGTGTATGAATATACCAGCCTGTCTTGCATGCTAATTTTGTGACAGAGCTACTTTCTTTTCTGTAGCATAAGAAATGCTTGAAAGCAACCCCAATAGTGGGTATCTGTATAGCCCTCACCTGGGGGTTAGTAGCAGTAACCTCACGTTGCATAACATAAAGACCTAAACCTGGCTATTTTTCCCATTTGACTAAAAATGGATCAATTTTACAGCTAGCTATGGGTGAAAGTCATGATTATTCATGCTTTAGTAATTCAAAGCATCAATGCAATAAGCATTGTGGAATAAGAAAAAAACCTTCATTTAGGTGTATCAAATACATCTGTCCTGGACTTGCCTGCAGCTGTAAGTTCCTTTTGTGTTGTCCAGGCAGGCAGGGTGGAGCAGACTTTGTCTGTAGGCTTTGCAGGATTCCGAGTAGAGATGACATCAGTGAGATGCTGGGTAAATACTGGTTCCTCCTGGGCCTTAAGAAATGATTGAAATATTATTGCTTTGTGCTACTGCAGACTAGATAAATATGCTGTGTCTTTTGTATTCCTCTCCTGTGTGACTAGCACCTGGAGTCTCCTGTCTTCCAAAAAAAAAAAAAAGGGCAATATTAAATTACAAAAGGTTTCTGCTCTTTCCCCTGTGGCAAAACTATTTGACCTTTTCTGGACTAACATTGTTCCTCTGAAGCAGGCAAATAAGACACTATTTATATCACAATGGCAATGTCATGTTAGATAAGGGTTAGACTGAGTCAGCCCCATCCACTGCAGAGGTGAAAACCCAGAGATCCTGTTCTACAAGGTGATGAACTCCAGTCCTCCCCAATGTGATGCTCTGCCTGTGTCCTGGTTGTGGTCAGAGATGGCATAAACCCAGTGTATTTTCAGGACTGGGTATTTCCAGCATTGGAGTTCTGAGATAGAAGTTATTATTAATTGATTAGTCAAAGCCCAATGGCATTATGTTTATCCCCCCTCACATTTGAGCAACGATCTCTAAAGGTTTAAACCCTGCTTGATTACAAAAAATGTTTTGAAGAACATTATGATTTATTTAGCATGGGAAAAAATACTAATTATGGACAAAAATTGTTGCTTTTAGGAGGAATATAACAAACTGTAAAGTGAAAATGCTGCAGGGGTAGGCTGTTAATGGGCAGGTTGCACTGAATGGAGAATTCCTAATTGCCATAATCGGATCTTAGAATTTTTGTAGCTGAATTTAATTTTGCCAGTGAACATTAGTCACATACTGTTGCACAGACTTAAATGAATAATACTAGAAAATTTGTTCAGACAATGTCATACTTTTTTTGCTTTCATCTTTCAGTAGCACTGTAAGATACAGCAAAATTCATTGTGCAGTATTTCCTGCCCTTAAACACAACAAACTCTTTGGTTATTCCTATTTTAAAAGCCCTTTAACTGCTCTGAGCAGGTCATTTTTCTCATACCACTTGTGGCCAAAGTGGGATCATTGGTGGGTGGGTGTGTTTTTGTTGGTGTTTTTTTTTACTCTGGTCCTGTTTAAAAGGCCTGCAGTCTTGCCAGACCTGTCATAGCAAATATTTGTGGATCTTCCAGTCATGAATTTTTTGTATTTTATCACTAATAATTTTATTGAAAGACTGTTTTGTTAGCAAATTAGCACGTTCCAGCCACTTATGGCTTATGATAGCTATGCCAGTACTGAAACTTTTTCAGTTTTGTTTCGTGGTTGTGGTGGAAATAAGTGGCAGTTTTGCCCCCATCAGTCTTGAATTTTGCTGTCATGATACAGCTGCTGGTTTTTTTAATACCTGTAGTGTTGCAGTTAGGTTTTGCTGTAACTCTGTTAATTTTTCATGTATCAGTGAATCTATGCTAATTAAGTATCCTAGGGGCTTGGTTTGGATGTAGAGTCAGTTAGGACCTGAACTTTAACAGACACTAGAGCAAGAGTACTGCAGGACATCGGGTCTTTCCACAGGCTTTGTACAAGTTGTTGAAGCTATTTGTTCCAAGGCTTTTCTGATTCCAGCACTTGTGTATCTGCTGACCATTCCTGGCCTGTGTAAGGCAGCCTGTCAAGAGCTTAATTGGTCCAGGCACTTCTGTGTTGTCTTTAGCTGCTCTTGCTCTATGTGCTCCGCTGGAAGAACACCAGGTGATAGCTGAGTTTTTGAAGGAAAGCATTGCAGGACCATCTCAGTGGAGAAGTGCAGCCATCAGCAGTCATTTTCTGCACTGGCAGTCTCCATCCTGCTGCTGCAGCTCTGGGAAGGAAGCTGACATTCAGAAACAAGGTTTGTCTCTTTCCTAAAAAGTATTGTGCTTCCTTTGGGAAGACTTTGATTTGCTTGTGTCTGCTAAGTCTTGGTAAATCTGACCTTTCTTGTTCCTACAATTATCAACAGCCAGTAGTTTGGGTTTTTCCTTCTTGCTCCTTGGCTTAATGAAGAGGGTCTGAATTCACAGGTTCTCTGACTGAAGCAGAAAAACTTTGGAGCAGAACTTTTTTCCTTAAAAAACAACATATATCCTTGAGAATGTCAAGGTTTGCAGGAGTCACGTGGCAAGTTTCTCAGCTTTCTGTGGAAGGACTGCAGAAGATGGCTGTTGTTGTGGCCTTTGCTCACAGGTTTACCATGCTGCAGTCTGCCAGAACCTGGGTTCCAGGGCTCGTGTTGCTGTGCTGTGAGTGCTCTTCTCTGCACTAGCTCATCTTTTTAGCTCCCTTGGAGAAGTGTCTCATAGGCTGCTGATGGGAATTTCTTTGGACAGGAGAGATTGATGTGGATTCCCTTGGTCCCAGAATAGACTTCATCACTTTTCAGTGCACAATGTCATCTGTTAACTCTGCTGCTGGGAAAACATTCCTGCAAGCAGCTGAACTCTTCCTTCTGAGATCTTTGCAGGGTAAAAGAAGGAAGGATGACCAGGTGTTAATGGCCTCTAACTGGGGGTAAGAAGGCAGGTGCTGATCAGCTGCCACTTTTTTGTCAGGGCTGCACAGTCAGAGCTCTCATGTACAAGCAACAATTCTTGACTCCACCTCGCCATCTGCTAGACAGAGACAGGCAGAGAAGGACACAGAAATTGGAGGAAGGGCTGGGTCCAATCCCACAGCTAGAGATCTCTTTTCAGCAACCAGTTGTCTAGGCCATTGCTTCCAAAGTGCTTGGGCCACAGCTTGGTGTCTGTACCTGACTTCTCCGTGGATTATGCTCCTTAAAATTCACTAATTTTGAAACAAGGGATCTTATTTCCAAAGTGTCTGCACACCACTTACTGTGGTCTTAAGTTTTGTTTGGGAGCTCTTGCTCCTGTGTTGCTCTTCTGTATGCTGAGTCCAGCCAGGGGCTCCTTGGAGCAGGGAGCTGTAGGAGTTGGGTGGTTCACCAAGCCAGTGGGACACAGGAGCGAGCAACAGAATGTCTTTCACAGTGGAGACTGCAGTTTGTTCAGGTAAGAGACAAAGCAATAGTCTGGCAAGCTGTTGAAGCAAAACATCAAGAAAATGCCTAAATTTTAATAGTGTCCACTTTCTAAAAGTATAGTCACATTTTTTGGAGTTCTTGAATTATCTGCACTGCAGGAGTTGATATCACCACTGCAGCCACCTGTAAATAACTTTGAATAACTCAATGTCCATTTATACTTGATAGGAAACAATGGTATTTTATGTCTGTCTGTAAGCAGCTTCTAGCCAGAGCTTTTAACAGCTGCTGCTTAGATCTTTCTTTTTCACAAGTATAACATAAATGAAAACGAACCTTCCTCTTGCCTGAATGGAAGTTTAATTCTTTTTTTTTTGAGGTAGTAAAGAAAAATATCATTTTCTGTTTACCAAGACAGTGTTTCATTATGCTGCTCTCATCTGGGATTTACTGCTTTTATTAACATCCTCATTTCTATGCTTTTACTTAGTAGTTTGAAACATTACATTGGAAATAAAGATTTAAAAATAAGTAAAACCACTTTACCAGCAGAGAAGGAAAGTGCATGAGTCTAATGGTGTCATCAGGTTGTTCCGTTGGACAAATGGCTGTTGGTTTGCAATGAGGTCATGAATAGCAGTCCTTTTCCTTCTAGGGGGACAACACCAGGTGTTGGTGTGATAGCAAGAGGTGCGGTTCTTACTGAGAAGTTTAT
>NW_008627871.1:6975-21479 GCF_000691845.1 Merops nubicus | reverse complement strand
TAACTCTTCCCCAGCAGGCCAGACAGCAGTAAGCTCATGGTGTATTTCTGAGCCTGACAGTGCCTGCAGGTGGAGGCTGCTTACACGGACCAGGCGTAAGGGCGAGGGTGCCAGGGTGGCTCACTGGAGGCTGGGCTCCAGCCACGGCCGTGCCCTGCCCGTGCACGCTGCAGCCTGGCCCTGGTGGGCACCCCCAGAAGCTGTGGCTGGCACCTCACCTGCTGCTCTGCTGCTCCCCGTGCCGCCCAGCAACTGCTGCCCCCCGAAATGGGCATTGCCCAGCTTGGGGCTGTGGGGAGGGTGGCTGCAGGCTGCAACCATCTGTTGCATTCATTGGAAGTGATTTATAGGGAGGAACTGCTAGAGGGCAGGTGATTTATTGCTTATCAATACCAGTAAACACATTCTGCTTTACAGTGACCAGAGTCTCTAATTTATTGTATTCTGTCTGTGAAGGTGTCATTTGTCTTGTGAACAGCTTCTTGTCTACCAGTACCTGGAACATTCAATGTCTTTGGTTTCTCTTGAACATTCATTTGGATAGCATTTATTAGCAATCTAATATTGATGCTTTATAGCTTTACTACCTTTTGTCCTTCTAAAAGTTTGATCGATTAAAAACTCAGTATTTTCTGTACAGTTGCAGGCTCTGAAAGTGATGACAGGGTAAATAATTAGCTCTCATTTTGTTGGCACTGGTCTTTGGGCCTTTTCTAGCAACAAGAAAAAAGCATGCTGAGGATACATGGATAAAGCAAGTGTTAGAGGAAAAGTACTTGCCTTATATTGGTAAGCTGCTGTTGTGTGACTTTTTGCAGTTTATAATTTTATAGTGTTTCCTGACTCTGCTGTGCTCTCTGAGCTTTAGCTTCTTTTTACTTCTGTCTTTTAAGCAGCTTCATAAAGGTGTCAGGTACAGGCCTCTACACTAGTCCTTCTGTTCCTTCTTTCTCCCATCCAAATTACTCAAGTGAATAATCTGAGCTGATTTCCAGGACTCTAGAAAGTCTATCTGCTTAAACAGGAGTGAAAAAAAACTTTATTAGAGTGTGCACATTTGCAGGTCATTTAAATGGATTTATATAAGAATCAAATAATCTTGAGACTTCTATTGAATTATTATGAAACTTGCAAAATGTTCTTTCTTTTCCAAGAGAGCAAGTTACTCTGACCTTTGTGATGAATAAAGATTGATTGTTCCAAAAATGCCTTTGAATACGTATAGTTTTGTGGAGAAGAAAAAAAGATGTTTGGTTACAGTAGAGCTTTTTTCAATAATGTTTTTTTTCTCAGGCTAAACCAAACACTTTGAGTGAATCTTTAGGGATTTCTCTGTCCAAAAGTTTCTTCCCTTCATCTATCATGAACTCTCCTTTTTCCCAGCGGTAGCTGGAATAAAGATTACTTCTCAGGCACTGATTTCTTCCAGTAGTTTTAGTTTGATCATGAAGTGAACTTATTTTCTAGGGCATTCATCAGCTTGAGATATAAAGCCAGATCTGGGATGGCTGATAGATATCCCTGTCTAGATCCTATGGAAGTAGGGCATATTCCCACTTGGGAAACAGGTAAACTTGAGATACTTGTTTGTGCTGTGCTGAATCTAAATTAAAGCTTTCTTTCAGTGGGAATGAATTAAGACCATTGGGGGGGGAAGGGTGTAAAAAGACAGACTAACATAATTATTTTTTTTTTCTTTTCCTGACAACAGGAGGCAGTCCAGAATAGACAATTATTAATTTCCAAACCTGAAATCTCATCCACATGGTATCTCCTGCTAACTGAGAAAGATATTGAAGTAAATTGCGGTACCTAGATGGAGTACCTAGATGTAATATCCACTGTGAAGTATGACTTATAAAAAGAGACAGGTTTTAGTGATGTTTTATTCATTGGTTTTAAATGTCACCTGCCTTGATTCATAACATTGATGTCCCTTAAATGGAATTCCATTTTTTTCCTTCAGCCATCTGCCAAGAATTTTTAAAGCTCTGCTAATTGTTTCTTTTAAGCATTACCTTTTCAGCATATTTAGTATGTTCTTCTGAGCAAATACTTCTAACTTGTGACATCTTTATTAAGGTAGAATGGTTCATTTTGTCATCTTGTAGTCAAATGTACAGTCATTTTAAAAATAAGCCCAGGAACAGATTGCTTATCTCTTTTAAGTGGTCTTGAACCTTCTGTAACATTAGCGAGGAAGACACTCTGAACTGTGCTGCAGACCTCATTGAACTCACGGCTGCTTCAGACCACCAGTGTGATTTACAGTAAGCTCTGTGTATGTTGATTTTATAGAAATTTCTAAATTTCCCTTATAACAACAACCAAAAAAATCCCAGAAGATACCACCTCTGGTTTTAAAATTTGTTAGCAATAGTTGAAATTGGAAAGGGTAGTTTAATGTCTTGACTTTCATATCTGCTGTGGAAGCGAATGGATTTCTGCTGTCTTCCGTTTGGTAACAGGGTCGTTGTTCACCACCTGCTTTCACTTTGGTGCATACTGACATTGATTGCAAGGCACTTACTGCCACAGCTTGCTGTCAAAATTTCATTTTTTGCTATATTTTTGTATATAGCAGGCCTTCTGTGACATAAGGCTTTTAAATGAAAGTTGCGGTGAGTGGGAAGTAAAATGAATTGCTGTTGTTTGTGTTGAATTGCTTAGGTCACAGGCCTTAATGGAGACTGAAATAATGTAACCTGGAGTCAACTTTTTAGGAGAGCACACAGACTTGTAAATTCGATGTCCTGGACTGTCTTGGAGGCCTCCTGTAGCATTTGATCAGCTGAGATGTTGAGTGGAAGTTTTGTGGATGGACTAACTAACAGAACCTCATCCAGGGTCTTTGATCATGGGATTTGTTCTGCTACTGCTGTGTGTTTGAGGTCAGGCTGCAACGTGCATTTCTGCTTGAGAGCAAGGGAAGAGGAATTAATAATTGAAGGTGTGACGCTGGAAAAATCTCTGAGTATGCTGAATGTTTCAGAAAACCTGTTTGAGCCTTGTTATGCCTTGAGATCTGTTTTCAAGGCTGGATGTGTTCTTGGCCCACCATCTCCCTTAAAGAAAGAACACTGCTGCTTAAATGACAGCTATGTGAAATGCTTCTAAAATCTTCTCACAACTCATCTGTCAGTACCAATGTTTGTAAAGGTTAATGTAGCTTAAAAGACAAGCTTGTCCAGGTTTTTCCTCATCTGTAGCAAAAAGGGCTCTTTTTAGGGATTCTTTGCAAGGAGCCTAATACAGCTGCTCTAGATTGCCTCTGGGAGGATGGAGTCTCTGGACCATAAGAGAAAAGCCTGGGGATAAAGTCTCCATCGAGCCTCTGTGAATACTTTCCAGTGGGCTGGGTCTTATCCAGACAGGTGGTTGAAATGATGTACTGTGGAGGAGCAGAGTTACCTCAGCTCTTACTTCTGGACCTGCTGCATTTGCTTTTGCGCACCCTCTTCTTGTATTAGTGTAAAACCTGCAGAAAAAATCCAGGTGTTGCTCATTTCCAATGTTATTTGGTGCATGTAATTACTGGGAGTCTCACTCCTTACCTCACCAGGAGACTATGCAGAGCAGAGTTGCATCCTGAGGCATGTTTGAGGTCTTGCTCATACACAGGAGGTAATGGAGTCTGCAGTTGGCTGTGGCTGTTTCCAACAGCCAGGGTATCCTGGGAGATTTGCTTTAGTTTTTATTTCAATAACCTCAGTGACTAGATGGCTTCAAAACCCAAGCTCTGACCTTTAGGAAAGAGGATGAAAGAGTAGCTTCACACACAAGGACAGATATAATCTGAAAGGAATATTATTGGGAAATGCAGGGCTTAATTTCTTCTTATTTTGTGACTTACCATGATGCAGGATCATTATAAAGAGATGCCCAAGTACTAGTGAATGCTTTGAAAAACCTTGTATGGCAAGGTGCTTGTTTGTGTGATGTGGGTTTCATGATTTGCTGGGGGATTGTCCCAAAAAATATTTGTCTCTGAGATCCTAAACATATGCAGCTGGTTTTAAAGACAACAGCCTTTCCCATGGTCATGCAGATATTAATTTTTCAAAATGCTCTAGGAAATCTCTGCAGTTCCATCTTTCCCCAGAAAGCTTTTAATCCCCTCTCCCATTTTCCTTGTCTTTAAATTGCAGCTCTTGCTTCCTCTCCTTGAGCAGGGGAGGCAGAGCACAGTCGAACCAGGGTTTTGTGATGAGCCTCACTTTTGGGTTCAGGAGGTAGGAAGCTGGTGTGCTCTTCTAGGAAACAACTGCCCTTCAGCACCTCTCCCGAAGCTGGAAGTAAATTGAGAGACTAAGACTCAAATTAAAAACATTTATTGAAAAAAGGTTAATGCTTATAAAAAACTTTGGCATATCTGTGAAGCCTACTTATCATGAATGATAGTCTTACGCCTTTGAAACTGAAATTCCTTTGTCTTCAGCCTTCATTGTGCATTGCAGATGGAAGTGTGTGGAGTCTTCAGGTAGGTTAATGATGTTAATGTACCAGCAGCAAACGTCTCACTCCACATTATTAACAGAAAACTATATTCACATACTACTTCAGTGTTAACTAATTGGTTACCACTTCAGTTAATTTGTGCTCCATGGTAATACTACACTGAGCAATATTGTGTGAAGTAATCCCTCTTACTTTCAGGTGTTACTTTATTTTTTCAACAGCTCTGCTTTATTCAATGTGAGTGGTCCTGAGTAAATAAATGAATTGCTAATCCTTAGGTGAGCAGAGCCCTTAGGAGCAAGGGAGGGAGGGGTAAAGGATAAGTCAGATTGGAAGGAAGCTCCATTACACACCCATCCATGTACCCTTCCTAGCAGAACTTAGTTAAACCTCTCAGATTTGCAGAAAATTTTATTTGATTTAAAGGAATCGGTGTTTTCTGGCAGGTTGCTTTTCTTAAAAAAAAAAAAAGTGAAGAAACCAAGTTGGTCAGCTGTGTACTTTACAGTCGATTTGTGCAGCTAGCCACCTCTTCAGAGCCAAAGGATGTGATTTATTTTAGCATGTCCAGAGATATTTTGGTACTTTTACTTAAGAAAATTAAAGCATAATCACTTAAAGAAGGGGAAAAAAAAACCCTCTGCTCCTTTTCCTTAATCAAATCTCTGGTGAGCAAGTGGTTTTTTATAAGCAAGTGCTGCTCTGCTGTCTGCCCTTCTTTGATATTTTTTTTTTTTTTGCTTGTCCAGACAGACTGACCTTTTAGCTTGGTTCTAATTCACTTACTGAAAAGAAAAAGAACGAAAAAAAAAGGGGGGGGGGAGGAGAAACAAACAAACAAACTCCAACCAAACCCCAAACCAGTGAGATAACTAGTCTTTGGTTACAGGATTAGTCAGCTGCTTTTAAAGTCTGTAGAGGATTTTAAGGTTTGGACTTCTTGTAGTTCAGTGCTGCAGAATAACACTGACGCAATTTGTCATTCCCTTTGTTTAGATTAAGTGCTTAGGATGATTTTGGAAGTGAATAAAGTTATTCATACTCATAATTGATGGTAAGGCTAAAAAAGGAAATTTAATGTTGGAACTCAGAAGATTAAATTGCATTGCTCTTCTTAAAAAACCCTTTTTATGACCACTCATAGCAGTAATAGAGCTTTGGATGGGCTTTCTTCCTCAGTGTAACTTCTGTGTGATGCTGAGGGTAGTAACAGCATGCAGAGGTTATATGGTTGTGCTGGCTGGAACACCAAAACTTCCTTGAGCTGTTTAAGGATTACAGTAAGGATTAATAAGTGTGACTCTTGGCTCAGGGACGCAGCGTTATCGACGAGCCCGCGGGGTTCCCACAGCTCACAGGCTCCTCTGCCCTGTCAGGAACCACTCTGCAGAACCGCTGCGTGGTTATGTCTGGGTAGCTAGGGTAGCCAGGGAGAGCTGGATGTTTGCTGTAGTCCTCTGACATTGGTTTCTGTATTTTCTGACATCTTGCCAACAGCAGAGCCCCTGCCTGGCTCTTACAGGCTTTTGAGAAATGGGAGAAGGCTTCTGAACTGTGGGGAGGGTAAGAAGGTGAAGCAAAGGTGCCTCTTAGCTGCTGTAGGAGCAGCTGTGTGTCTGAAGCATGTGTGTATGTCTCTTCCATCGTGGGCACAGGAATTAGCTACTGAAAGTATGCTTGAGGACAGTCCTTACTTGAACCATCAGGACCAAACTTTATGGGTGTAAACATAGCCTGAAATAATAGATAGATGAGTAATCAAACTGTGTCAGTTCCTGCTCAAGAAGAGCAGTGGCCTCAACAGCCACTGGTGGGTGAACCTCCATCAGCAGAGTGGTGCTGGTGCTGCCAGCAGCAGTGCCTCGAGTGGAGGGGCAGCTTCCCCAGAAGGCCATCAGGCCGTGATCGTGTGGCAGCTTGAGAGGAGCCTTGCTAAGCTGGTGAGGTGCTCAGCTGGAAGGAGAGGTCTTGTCAGTAGTCCTTCCTGCAGGTGTGGGACAGAGGGAAGTTTCCAGTTTAGACATGGTCTTCCCAGTGTCTGGCAGGGAGCACAGTGGGAAGGTGAATGGCACACATGGGCTTCCAGTAACTCTGCAGGAATAGTGCAGGTACAACGAGCTGATATCATGCACCTTTACTGTAGTCAGATAAGCAGAGATACATAGCAAGTAACTCAGCTCCTTACTGGCATTGTGGCAGTAAGATGGTGTGCTTGCAGTAGCCATAGAACTCCACGTCTGTAAAAGTAAGGTAGTGCTCACCCAACCATCCTCTGAGAGAACTCTGTTCAAGTACAGCTTTCCAGTTCAGCTGGGGATCAAATGCAGGGTGGGTGTCAGTGGCCATCTTCCCCTCACAAAAAGTGATGGTGTGATTGTTGTCATTTAACTGTTTCAGCTGCTTGGCTTAAGTTGACTTGGCCTCTGGACTATATGATGATGTTGTTGAATGTTGAGAATTATTTCTGTGGGGGAAGTCATCTGCTGTCCAGATGAAGTGGCCTGAAACACCTGTCTGCAGATGTGCCCTAATCACAGGTCCTGTTTGCTTGCTTTGGGGAGTTCCACAGTACTGGTTTGACTGGTGATGGATGCCACAGCCCATGATGTGTTTTGCTAGCACATTGCCTAAATAATTAAGATGCATTAAAAGCAGAGGCTTGCGCTGCTGAGCCTTATTTTTCAAATCCTTTGAAAGATTAATATCTGTAATTTTAATCTTGCATGAAATCCCACAGTGAGTGCATTTCATCCACTGCTTTCATAACACTGAAAAACTTCTCTGACGTGCTAATGCTAAAAGAGGGGGGAAATCAAAATAATTAGTGTTTGTGTAGGCACTGGGGTTTGTTCTGATTTACTGTAGCCCCTCTGCAGCATGGCTTCTTGACAGGTTTGTGAAGTTGTAGGGACCTGACAGTCATGATGAAAAGTGGGCTGTGAGTGCTTGTAGGTTCTTAGCTTCCTGTGTCCCTTGCATTGGAAAACTTACAGTGAATAAATAGTTAATGCTTGCTCAGATGTTACATTGAGGCCTCCTTATGCTAGAAACATAAATGAGAACAAGGCACTTAATTTTTAGATCAGTGATTGAAAGTATGCCAAGTGGTATTGAGCCAGCATTTCAGGAAAAATGCTAATGAAAAAAATGGCATGCTATTCCAACACCAATTTATATCACCGTTTTCAAGACCTGAAGTCTGGAGCACTGCTTAGCATGAAAAATCACCCTCTACATTTAATTTTGGCCAGAGAAACTGAATGCTTTTTTTGCTGGCTTAAAAAAAGTGCGTAGTACTATTCAGTAATCTGTTCCCTCAGAGTATTTCTGATACGACCATTTAATGGATATTGTGTTTAACCAGTCTTTCAAGTTACAGAAGGCTAGTTCCAGAATAATCTCCATTCTTACACTTGTCAGAGCTCACATTCATGTATCTGTGAGATCTGACACCTCTCCCGAAGTCATGGTCTTCTGTAGCACCCATGCACTCACACGCTGCGGGCTGAGTTACACTCCAAGGTGGCTGCTACAAATAGTCACAGCAAGTGGTACCCGATGGGTGATCGCCTCCCCACAACAAAATCCTGCTTGAGGAGGTGACAGAAGAAACGTTCAGGAGCTGAGGTGGATACACATCAAAACGATCTGCAGGATCTCAGAAGTATGATTGTGCCCTTGGTTTTATTGGAAGGGAAGCATCTGGGTAGCATTGCTGATAGCCAAGGTCAAGTGAAGCAACAGTTTAATTAGTCTCTTCTGTGAAGAGCCTCCCTTCCCACAGGGCATCTGAACACCTAATGAACAGTTTGTGGGAATTATTTTCTAATTATCTCTGGTATGTAGCCACTTCTGATGTCAAGAGTGCTCGTCGGTAGCCTCCTGTGAGGGGCTCTGATGTGCTTCCATACAGTTGTAGTCCCTGTCAGTTGTCTGGGGTTTTTGTTTTTTCACAGTACCCTGTTGCTGCTATATTCCAGTGGTAATATTTTTCATTATCTGTAGCAGCAAATTCCTACCTGGCTTCTAATGTTTAGCATATCTTGGATAAAAACCCTTCTCAAGCCATGTTGAGATCTTGCCTGTCTAAATACACACAAGTGAGTGAAGAGCTGTGCTCCCTGCACAACAGATTCAAGATGTCTTGAGTTTCTCTGGGGGCTTTGATTGCTGGACATGCAGTCAAGAACTGTTAGACTGCAGCATAAAACTAGGCAGAAGAGGAAAATGTAACAATAAAAGCTATGCTAAATAAACAATTAATTTGTTTTTTTCTTTAGTTCCCATCTAACTCAGATATTTTTCCACTAAAAATTTGTTTTCCTGTGTAGCGTGGGAAGCTGCAATTTTATTACTTCTGTATTTTAGTCTTTAAACTCCCACTGCCCCTTACAAAGTGATAATTGCAAAAGCCAGTTTTTCTAAAGGCTATTTAAAACTGAAAAGTTTGACATCAAGTTGTGTTGAGCAGTACATGCCACCTGGGATATTTGGGTGAAAGGCAGATGGGTTGCTGCAGCTGGGTGTTTCCTCTACAGAGCCCCAGGCTGTTGGTGGTAGAGGTGGGAGGATACTCAAAAAATACTCTGTGTGAGCATGTGGAAGACGAGCGTTCAGACTCGCATAAATTATGGTAGAGGGGTATGACTAGAGGGCTTAGGAAGGAGAGAACAACATCCTAATTTTATTGGTAGGATTTGCTGTAGTATCAAGACTTGGACATACCCCCTCCTTTTGCAGAACTGTTAAAATACTTTCACTGTATCCAAAAACAACCCCATCTCACCAAAGTCACATGTATTCTGTTTTGTTCCAGAAGTCGGGGTACATCTGCACATTTAAAAGGTGATGGTAGAACAACTGCATCCCTTCCCTGGAGATGGAGGGTTCATGTTTGGCACAGGCTTCAGGACTTCTAAGGCAGCATTTAAAAACAAAGCCCAGGTGGCATGAAATGTTGCAAAGATAAAAAGAAAAAGGTTTTGTGCTAAATCAGATTCAGTGTCAGAAAGTGAAAAGAAACTTGCAAGAGGAACATGTTTTTCACTTGCCCCAGGATAATATTTTTTTGATTCCTGCACAGCCAGTGAGTTAGTGCTCTGCTGAAACTCTTTGTTTGGCAAGAAATGTGTGAAAGCTGCTGGGAAACAGCTCATTTCTATTTGATGCTTATAATTCGTGCAGTAAGAGGATTTTCCTGGTGGTGTTTTTGGCACAGCAGCAAGTAAGAATGATAGCTGAAGTGACTTGGGGGTTACTGGAAGACATTGTGTTCGTGTCAGTAGTGCAGACTGGTCCGAGTCAGTGGTGACCTTGTGCTGCCGAAGGGCTGTTGAGGTTCCAAAGGACTGTGCTAGGTCCCAAACTGGCCACGCTGCAGACACTGCGGGAGGAAAACCAGGCACGGGTGCTCTTCACTGTCAGCACTACAGGTACTCAAAGAACTCAAAAACCAAAAGTTTGCTTCGGCTTCTCATTCAAAAAGTTTTCACTGTTTGATTTTGTTTGGGACAGGGAATCATAGAATCATAGAATCCTTTAGGTTGGAAGGGACCTCCAAGATCATCAAGTCCAACCATTGAGCCATTAGGGCTCTAAAGTCCTCTGCTAAAACAGATCAGAATCTGTCAGGGTTGGAAGGGACCACAAGGGAAGGGGCTGAGTGTTGTGTTTTACAGTAAATTTTGTGTGAAGCATGAAGCTGGCGTGGTCTTTTTTAAAGATACTGAGGAAGACTGACATTAGAGTGCCTTGTGCTCAGGACAGGACTGCACAGGTATAAATTTCAGACCACAGTGCCCTTGAGTATCAAACCTGTGGCTGTATCTAATGCGTCTGCAGGGAGCCTTTGTTCTCCTTTTGCTTCTCAGATTCATTTCCATCCAGTAGAATATCATGTTGCAGTGACACTTTACCTTACTGTAACAACTGCAAGCTGTGGGTTTTTTTCCCCCCCCTACTTTTAAAATGCTGATTTGAAAGGACGGCACCTCAGAAGCAGTTTGCTGAGGTGAACATTGTTCAGAGGAGCAGTTATCCTCAAGTCTGTCTGAAATGCTGACAAAGGGATGCCATGAGGAGTTTGCAAATCTGCTCCTTGAGGAAGAAATCGTTTATCAGGTGATCAGTTCCTGATTTGTCCTTTGTCGCTGCATGTGCATGGAAAGGCCATAGGTTGTATCCTTCTGAAGGGTGTAATTGTATCTGTTCTTTGGAATTATATAGTAGAAATCATCAGCATATTAAAGCAAGATGTTTCTGTCAGTGGTGTCTGCAGCCTGACAGCAGTGAACAGCCTGAAGAACAGCAAACGCCGTGTGTGGCCATGGGCGAGAGGCTTTCGGGTGAACGCTCACACCTCGGATGTTTGTCTTCAGTTGGGCAGTTTTGCAGAGTTAAGATCATTCTCGAAACCTTGAGTAAAAGTACAGCTGTTAGTGGAATGGTTAAAAATAAGCTTTCCTCATATACAGCCTTGCTTGAACAGTTTCACTGCGCTGCCGCCTCCCCCCGTTGATAAATGTTTGACCAACCTTAGAACAAGGATTTTGTATTGGCATTTACATCTGAAATGAGGTTGCTTCCTTTAAAAGTTTGTCTTAGCTATTTGATCGCTGTGGACAAAAATAGACAGCTTTTACAAAGACACTTGGACTTCTTACAGGAGAGGAATTGCCGAGAAGAAGTGAGGAGAGGGATGGGACTGAGCCCGTGGCTAAAACCAGCTCTAATTGCAGCTGTTCAGCACTGAGACTACCCTGAGTAACAATCTGTCATGAGATGCTCTGTCCTTGTCCTTCTCCTATTTTGCTTCTGGCGTTTCTCTAAGAGAATAATGTCAGTATCCCAGGAGTCTGCTGCTGCAGAGACAGATACGATAGAGTTTAAAAACTTCATTTTGGGGAGAAGGTCCTTCTGTGGCGTTGGCTTACAGTGAAGTGCCATGCAGCGAAGTGAAATAGAGGCCATCAAGGTTTCAGCAGTCCTCCTTCCTTTTAAAGGAAGTGCAAGTGGAGGGACAAGCTGAGCCACAGGCCAGCCCGGGTCCCAGCTCGTGCTGGGGGCTAGATGTCCTCTGCAGCAGCGTGGGCACTTGGCTCTTGTTAGCAGGTGGGCGCCTGTCAGTCTCTCAGCTCATCTGTGGTGACAGTCACGTTCTGGACCTTTTCCTAGCATTGCCCTTTGGCTTCCCTGCCTCTTTCAGGAGCAGCGTGGCATTCACAGCTGACACTATTCCAGATGAAGACTCTGTAATTAGTTCATCCTCACCAACACACAGCACTGAGCACAGGATGAGTTTCTGTGCTCTTTGATTTCTGCACGGCGTTGACACGCCTCACTTCCTTCTCCCACCATCCCTGTTCTGTTTAACCCGTGATCAGGCTCCTGAAGTGTTCTGCTTTGTTCTGCATCACACGTCAGCACAGGTAACCTGCTTCTCAGTTTTTTTGTTAACATATATCTGTAGGCTCTTGCCCGCTCCAGACGTAGCTGTACTCAAAGCATCTCCATCCTGTTAGCCATCTGTCCTGGCAAACACAGTCCCAGGAATTGTCAAAGCCATTGCATCCCTTGGCACGCAGTTGCTTACAGTTAGCAGAAAGGCTTTGTGTGTTGGCATCCACAGAGGATGTCCCATGATGCTAGATCATGTTCAAGAACATTCATAGGGCAGTTTTTTCTTTTTACTGCCACATTCTTGAGGTCTGGAGAGAGAGACCATTGCTTTAAATCTCCTCTACCCTCTGTTTTGTCAGCTCTGGCAATTTCTTTATGGCTTTAAGCAGCACCCAGCACTTCAGGAGGGTGGTGGAGAAGGCTCAAAGGGCATCCATGGAAGATTGCAGCCCTAGGACCATTTCTGACATCTACTGCTTGACTTAAGCCATGAGTGAGGTATTTTAGGTCTGTTCCAAAATACTCTTTTAGTAGTCTAGTACTGGGTACTCTGGGAGAGCTGACAGCCATTTGCTCTGCTAGAGCTGCTTAGTCTATGTGTTCAGTGCTTGAATTAATGTTTTCTTCTTTTTTTGCATTTTTATTTGACTGTTCAATTCCCTGGACTGTGAGGAAGGGGAATGTTGAATGATTACCTGCTCCATAATAAATTAGTGTGAAAAGGCAACTGGTGCCATGCATCAACTTAAACTGCTGTCTGCTACAGTTGCATTAATGCATATAAATAATGTATATCTTTGCAGAGAAAGTGCTTTGTCTTTCTAATGAACAGTTGCCTGATTGGAGAGGCCAAAAGACTGTACACCCTTGCAAGGAAGGTTTTGTTTCACGTGTGCCTAGATTATTCCAGTGGATTTGTGATCCTGTAACAGCAACTAGGATATATCTCAGAAGAACATGCAAAAGATTTTCAAAAGGCTGTGTGAGAAACCAGCTAGCAGATGACTTTGTGGTTTGGGGCATGGTGGCTCTTCCAGCTCAGGAAGAAAGATCAGGATTTCCCTGTTTTAGTCTTTACATATGTTTTAAGGAGTGATGCAGACTACCAGTAAACAAGCAGTAATTCAGTTGTTGCCATATAACAGGCAGCAAGCATTTCAGTGTCTTGGTTCAGGAATGGCTACAAGAATAACCATGATAGCTGACTAATTAACAGCTAAACCAGGACAACTGCATCACTTGCATTTGACTGATATAAGTCACTAGGTTATGACGTTTGTTGAGTGTTTAAAAATTGCCACTTGTTTACCAAAAAAATATATATTATTTTGCATGTTCTTGGTATCCACAGCAGGTGGTCAGTGACAGCTGGTGCTGCAAATAGCTGTTCCCATCCTGCTGCAGTGGCTGTGAAACCACAGATCCATAAAGTTTGGAAAAGACCTCTACGATCATCAAGTCCAACGCTACCATGACCATGAAACCATGTCTTGAATATGTATTGTATAACATGAGCCTAAAATCCTGTCTGTTCCACAGGCTGTAATATTGTAGTATTACGTAAAGGGTGTAGCTATGGACAGTCTGGACTGTCCCAAGCCACGCTCGGCATCTCTAATCACAGAATAAAACTTTGCTGTGCCAGTTCTCAGCAAGCTGGCATGCATAAGACAGCCAATTAAACAAAGGGCAGGCAGGCAGGGAATTCGGTGGAGGGGAGCTTGTCTGGGCTCCCCTGACATCTTCATGTGTACAGCAAAATACAAATTGTACTTGTATATTGTATCAGTATGAGGGTGATCCAAAGTGACCTGGAGTGTAGTCCTCCTGTAGAGGAGTCTGAATTCCTCACCATGATATGATTTGGGTTCAGCCAAACCCCACTCATAAATGCTTTTTTAATGAAAATTTTATCCGAGATTTTTTTCTTCCTGTTGTGTCTCATTTTGTCACTCAGCAGAAGGAAGCTTAGTTGCAAGGAAAGAGGAGGGAGAGAAAACTTCACTTCTGTTCCATCTCAACACGCTATTTCTGTACTACCTCCAAAATGAAGCATTAGAAAACCAACTCACTTGGGGAAACCTTTCACTGGTTGTTTTATACACTTGCACTGTCACTAAACAGAACGTTTACTGAGTCTGTAAAATGAGGAAAGGCAGAGCCCAGTGTCCTGAGACTCGTGCTGTGTCACTGGGAGCAGCAGCCTGGAGCAGAACTCTTCCACCTTCTGCTGCTGGAAGCCACGCTGTGACCATCAGAGCAGGCAGAAACCCTGTAGATGCGTGGCTGGTGGCTGTACTGCTGCTGATGTCTGTTCTTTTCTCTCCCTGCTAGCTGAAGACTTGGAGTGTGGATGAACTTCAGAGGAGGCTCTCAGCCCTGGACCCCATGATGGAGCAGGAGATTGAAGAAATCCGCCAGAAGTACCAGTCGAAGCGACAGCCAATCCTCGACGCCATCGAAGCCAAGAAGCGACGGCAGCAGAACTTCTGAGCCACTGGTAGAATGTTCTTCCATCCTCAAACAATCAGCTCCTTGCTTTTATGACTACTAAACAGATTGATTTCTATTGAAATACGCTAGCAAAATAGAGGGCAATACTTCTGCTCGTTTATTTTTCCATAGCACCTTTGTGAACTCAGGAATGC
>NW_008627871.1:0-6944 GCF_000691845.1 Merops nubicus | reverse complement strand
CATTAAGTGGAAAATCCTGATGGTATGTTTTAATGTTAGACATATATTTAAAACATTGTTCTGATGTTTTGTTACTGGTTTTAGGGGAATTGTTTTTAAATCAGAAGGACACACACAAATAGGCAAATGAAAGTTGGCTCGCTCTCCTTTCAAATGAACTCTCAGGAGACCGGTTTGGTTTAAGTTAACAGGGATTGTGATATTTAATGGCTGCATCTTTTGTGGGTTTTGTTTAAATTTATGCCTACACAGACTCCATTGTCTTTCTACTGTTAAGGTACTGATAAGTTTTATGTCGCTGAAGAGAGCGGGTGAGAACATGTATAAACTGTTCCAGCCTTTTGAAAGAAACTTAAATTTCATTTTTTAAAAAGCCTGTAATAAGCCTCATGCCTTACACTGTTTGCTTTAAGCAAGTGTGTTTCTTCAAGACCTCAGTTTTGTCCTCTTTCTATGTACTTCATGAATTAATATGAGTAGATAAAGCATGTTGTGCCTCCATCAGAAATTACATTCTGTAATTTAAAACCCACGCCAACTGAAAAACAAAAGCCAGTCAGTGATCTGGTTCCCCTTTGTCTGTCTGTTTGGAAGCTCCTTCAGGGAGACCATGCTGGGAAAAGGAAGCAATGTTCAAATGGTGGGAGTTGTGTGAACCTCTCTCAGGAACTAGGTACTTCTGCTGTGTCTGAGAGGACTTAAAAATCCTCACAGTTTCTGAAATGTTTTATAGGTATCATTTCAGATTTACCTCCGTAGATGCTTGAATAAAAACAACTTCACAATCCTTCAAATTTCTGCAAGGTTTAGCACATCAGAAAAGTTGAACTGAAAGTAAAGGATTTGGTGAATGAGCAAAGATGTGTTTATGGTGGTGGAGCAAAGGCGGCGTTGATCTGAATGAGAAGACAATTAATGATGTCCTGCATGTGTCTCTGGATGTTCTTGTGTTCTTTCTTGAAATTTCCCTGCCATTCCTGCCCGGTGTAGCTCAGTCAGGAAAGACTGCCCCAGTGTGTACAGTCGCTGTGAGGATGGTGCAGTTACCTGGCACCAGTAGAGTGGAGAGTAAAGCAGAAGCAGCAAAGAGCCTGGCTGCAGGACAGAGCGATGCCTCTGTCCCATGGGCTGGAACAGCAGAGGTGTGTACTCTGTATCTGGTGTATGATGACCTGTTTGGACAGAGCAAGTGTTCCTGCTGGTTTTTTTGTTTGTTTATTTTGCTCTGATAAAAGGAACAGTTTCCATGTCATTCTTCTGAAATAAGCCTTGGTATGTCACCTAGACAGTGAAACTAAATAGCAGTGTCTCCTGAATCAAATGCTGCTGGGAGGTGAAGTGTTCATTTTATGCCTCCCCAGGCTCATTTTTCCTGCTCAGAGCAGGCTCTTGGCTGCTGTTAACAGATACACTCCCTTGCTGTGAAAGGAACCAAGCCATGCATGGGTTTGTCTGAGTTTGGTATGCAGTGTGAACACCAGTGTTTGCAGGTCAGCAAACCAGCTGTCCCTGAGGGGAAGGAAGCACTGAACAGTGGCTGTAGGGTGTTGACCTAAAAGTACATCCTGGGATGACCAGCTGTTTGATAGCCTCGAGTACTGGGAAAGTTTTGAATTCAGAAAACTGAGTAATTAAAAGCTTTGTTGTTGTTAACAGGCTAAAACCCCTTAGTCTAGACTGTCTAATGAGGTCTCATGAAGTGCTGTGTGAACGTCAGGGCTCACACAGTGCTTGTCTGAAATCTGTGCAATATGTTTTGCCCTAAACGTGTCTGTTATGAGCAGTGTTGGTGAGCTGAGTGCCCTTTGCCTCAAAGAATCTCCCACATCCCGGGAGAGACTCCTCTGGCCAAGTGTTGGTTCTGGTATCAGTCCCCTGGGTGGGTCTGGCCCAGCACCTCTGGTGTGGTAGACGTGGATGTGTGATGTGGTCAGTCGTGCACTGCTGGCCTGTGGTGTGGGCTGAGCAGATTCTTCTGGGAGTAGTTTTACCTCTGCACTGCGCAGGTAACTTCCTAGTGATTGGAGGGCATTAGAAAACCCAAGGGGTGGGTGAAACGCCACACGGTGGTGTTTATTACAGAATATGCAACCTGTGACTGCTGTAACTGAATGTAAGCACTCTTGAATACTCTGCTTTGCTCATGTGATTGTCTTAAAATACAGCAAATGAACCAAAAGAAGCAAAACCAGTCCAATGGCTTAACTGTCTTCGAACCTTTCTTAAATGCTTGTGGTGGCAGAGACTTGATGATGTTTCTTGCACTTGGAGCTCTAATGCAAAGGAATTATCTTCTCCTTCACTGATTTTTCAATTTGTTAGAGAAAATAATTCCATTTTTTGTCCCTTTGTAGAGTATAGAGGGAGCATAATACCTGCTCACTTCTCAGAGGCATCTCTGCTAAGACCAAGGTTTGTACTGGAAGGGAAAGCTGTGTTGACAAAATTTTTAACAAAAAAAAAAAAAGCTTGTTTAATGGTGAAATTGCATTCCTGTGCTCCTTGGGTCCATCTGCATTGCTGGAAGTGTTCTGGACAAACCATTATCTTTACTTTTTAAAACCCAGAGATACTGATGTTGTCAGTCATGTGAGACTTAAAAATGTGAAGTTTGTAGCTTTAATTTTTTTGTAACAAAGAAATGAGCAACACTGGCATAAAGTGCTGACTTGAAATGCTGTTTTCTAAGATCTGGCTGTTTGTATATAATAGTGTTGGGTCATCTGTTTGTATATGTTTGAAATAGTAACTTTTATTTCATTCCTGTTAGGTTGATACAGGAGGTTTTGTTTGATCTTTCTCAAATATCTTGCCTTATTTGTTCAAAGAGACAAATAAACTGTCCTTACCTGAAAGCATCAGTGTCATGACTCATATTTACACGTTAAAATCCCCTGGTATATCATTGCTTATCAGGACGAGTTTTAACGTGACGTGCCTGTAGTCAGTCCAGTGTTATGCAAAATTCTGGAGGAGAGCCCAAGCTTTAATAAACACAAGCAGTAAACATGTCAGACACACCTTTTTGAAGAGGCAATCCTCTAGTCTTAAACTGTTCCTAATTCTGCACCTCCTCTGCACAGGAGAGACTGAGGGGCTGGTCTGTGTGCTGCCAGCTCCGTGGGGTTCAGAAGGACCCTGGTGGGAGCTGGGGCGAGGAGCGTGGGCAGCCTGGAGCCGCGATGTTGCCCCGAGGGCTGCTCCTGCAGATGGGCATGGTCATGGTGAGCTCTGCTGCCCATACTCCTTCTCTGCTCTGGTATTTCATGCTGCACCAGCTTCATGGTTGTGTATCCGTTTATCCACCTTCCTACACAACAGGTGAGGCTAGAGGCTTGCTCCCCTACTTCTGCCTGACTGCTGCGCTTTCAGCTTTCTAGCTCAGAAAAAGAGGAGGTTGACAGTGAGTGGGTGCTGCCTTCCAACGATGAACTGTTGGCTTCTATGTGGTTTCCCTGAGCAGTTACTAAATCTGTCCTGAAGGGATGACTAACTGAAGCAGAGACAGAATTCATTCAGGAGTCAGCTTTGGTTAGCAGTCCCGAAGAAAGAAAATAGATGCGAGCTGTTAAACGTTCGGAAGGAGCGTGGAGCTGAAAGGGAGGGAGACTCGGGCACTTCTAGTAACAGGGAAGCCTGGAGCTCCTGCCTGTTCTCAGCAGCAATACCAGGATGTGGTGGGACCCCAGCACGAAGGGAGGGTGGTGCTCCTAGGGTCACCAGGGAGAGTACATGTGCACCTGCTGCATGAATATTGATTGCAATAACCAACACACCCCCTGGTGACAAGTGGCCATGAGCTGGGGCTGATGTTTAGCCAGGTTCTTCTCCCCCATGGGGGAAATGCCAGCTTTCCACAGAGCCCATAGCACCAATAGTTTTTCTCCTCTGCAACAGGTGCTGCTGTGCCAATGTCCTTTATGCCCAGCTACTCTTTCCTACAGCCTCACTTTGTCCTGCTGCCTTTTCTCCACAGGCCAAAACAGTCTGAGCGTGTGGTTTAGATAAATGCTTTGAGTGTTGGCTGACAGCCCTGACTTGAGAGATGACAAGTTTTCATTGCATTAATCACTCTTGCAAAATTTTAAAGAGTCAAACCAGGAAACACCCATCAGCTCTTTCCAGACTGAAAGTGACTTAATTGCCCTTTAATTTGAGAGTCCAGGAAGACAGCCAACTTGTTTAAAAACTTTAGAACAATTCAATTCCATCTACGAGGCACAGTCTGTTCTGCTCCCCTCTGGGCTGTTAAAATCAATACGGTGCTGGAAGCGGAGAGAGCCCAGAGTCCCTGAACCTCATCCAGAGTGGTGACAGCAGCAGAGCAGCCTCTTGTAGACCTGTCCCTGCACAACCAGCGGATGGCTGAGCTGTAGGACAGCCTTTCCTCAGCTCCAAGAGGCTCACAAGCTTTGGCCCATCACACACTGGCCACAGAGGGGATGACTGTGAAGGAAAGGTGTGGGACAGTTTCCTGTTCTCACCCACCCATCGCTGGTGCTCTGCTTCCCTGCACGCCTGGCCTGTAGTTTGTGTTTCCTGAAACTGTGGGACCCATCTTGGCATATTTGATTCACTTTATTCCACACCTTCAAGGTTCTTTGTTTAACCATCTCAAACAGAAGGAAGCCTTGAGTTCATGTTTCCCCTAAGTTAATAGCTGTGGATCAGGTAAAGGCTAAAGTGAACCCATGAGTATGTGCAAACCTGTTTTTACTCCCAGGAGAAACTGCTTTAGCATAGTTATGTTAAAAAAGAAAAAACTGAATTGCAGCACTGTTAGTCTTTAGTGGTCTCCACACACAGCTCAGGAAATAAGGAACTTCAAGTAGTGCTGCTTATAGCACATAGGTGCTCAGGCAGTCAGTTCTGATGTTTGACTCCCTGAACACACCGAAATCAGCAGGGTTGTGGAAGCCTGTGACCAGGAGAGGTCCCAGAAATGCTGCTGGTGAGGAATCTTTCCTTCCTACACGTCGAGCCCTTTTAAATCTCCCAGTTTTCCAATAACCAGCCAAGTGCACAGACCACGCCCAGAGGAGTCACAGATCTGAAAGCTGGCAAAGGAGAAGTTTTAAAGAAAAATAATAATGAAGTTTACTCTGTCTCTTTGTGGAGAGTTGTCTCCTTCTCAGCTACATGAAATAGCTTAATAAGGTCATTCCTTAATCACCATTCCCTGGAGGCAAAAGAGTCCCTCTTTCATCAATCATTTTGTGAGTGTAGAAGGCAGCTTTTGTAGAAATAACCTGATAAAGTGTTTAATTGATTTACCCACTGTACCAAATGAAAACAGCCACCCTCAGGAAAACTGATTAGGGATTAGCAAAAGAACATGAATTTCCTACTTGCCTTAGAAATAGTGAGACCAGTCCTGGCAAGCGAACAGCAGTGTTTTGCTCAGGTGAATGTAGGCTGTGAGCACCCCCTCCTCTGGTGCTGGGCACCATCCTGCACCTAGCTCTTCCCTGCTCTGCAGCACACAAGCTCTGCTAGATCTGCCTGCACAGCAGTGGGAGGATTTTCCTGGTGCAGTTACCCACAGCCATACAAATCCCAAGGTCTTCACAGCGCAGGAGGCTAAAAAAAGAAAACACTTTTTGTGGCTTTCCCAAACCTGCACCTGAAGCTCTTACACACCAGCCCCTCTCCCAGGAGGGGCTCACGGGAGGTCCTGCCTTGCTGGTAACCCCCAAGGTTATGCCTTTTGCCTTGGAAAGATAGCAGCATGTGGAATTTTATTCTTTTAAACTGAAAAACTCTCCAAGGACTAAAGATTAACTCTATTTTTAACCCTCCTTTCCCATCACATCTAGCAGAGAAATGCATGTTACAGGGAGAGCAGCAGCCTCACCCCCTGTGAAGCAGCTGGACATGCTGGTGGGGTATCTCCTCTCTGGAGAGAAGATTTGTGATGGTCTTGCTCAGCGCAGCTCGGAGTGCTGCTCCTTGTGTGCTCAGCTGCTGCTTTGGGGGCTTACAACTCAAAAGGTGAAAGAGTATTTCCTTGGGCAGCCCAGTGCTGTGCAGTTCTGCCCTTGGGGCTCTTCTAAACCCCCCTCAAGGGGCTACCAAACTTTTTGAAGCCTACAGGCAGCATTGGCCAGAGACAGCTTGTGATAATGAGGCTTAATGGAGTGCTAGCTCTTATCTGCTGATGATAGATGAGACTGAAGGAAGAAATTTTTCACACTGAGGAAGTGTGAGCCCCTGGCCCAGGCTGCCCCGAGAGGTGGTCGCTGCCCCATCCCTGGAACCATCCCAGTGGAGGCTGGCCGGGGCTCTGAGCACATCTGCTCTAGCTGCAGATGTCCCTGCTCCCTGCAGGGGGGATGGACTGGATGAGCTTTAAAGGTCCCTCCCAACCCAAACTGGTCTGTGATTCTGTGATCTCAGTCTGTGTCACGGGCAGTCTGCTGGCTGGGCACTAGAAGCTGGTCTGAGCTCTGCCTTTGCTACGAGGAAGCAGCAGAGGCTGGATGTGATTAGGACCACTAAACCTGAGGGGATGTTCTCCATGCTAGGAGCTGGGATTTAAACAGGGCTGTAATATTCAAGCAGCTACTGGCCTGCACAAGCTAGTCAGAATTCATTGGTGTGAGCTTCAACCCTCCCTGCTTTATCCTGGGGCTTTTATCCTCCTGGCTTTTACCGGGGGCTAATGAAGGCAGCAGGGATGAACAGGGGATGAATGCAGCTATCAGCATGATGGACCAGCTCCTCTTGGGTCTCCAGAGCTGCAGTGGGCCATATTCTCTCCCCATCCGGGGCACTGACCCCCTCCCTTGCTAAGAGCCACAGGCAGAACAGTAAGCCAGAACTGGGAAGCCAGCAGGGAAGGTGCACACACGTCCTCCAACCTTCTGCTGGCAAAGGTGTGCCCAAAAGGTTGTCTAACCGAGTTAAACCCCGTGAGCCTGGGCTTACAACTGGCTTCTGGGCTT
>NW_008627870.1:2183-2554 GCF_000691845.1 Merops nubicus | reverse complement strand
ACCCAGCCGGTGCCATGGGCTCTGGCAACACAGACATGGGAGGAGACATGGGGCCAGAGCAGCATGAAGAGTTGGCAGGAATGGAAACTGGACTCTTCTGTGCTCCCAGCAGTCCAGTGTTCCCTTGAAGAACATCGGGAGTGGGACAATCCTCCAACAGAAAGAGGTGTGATGAGCAGAGCGCACCTGTGTGGTGACCAGCAGGATTTCTGCCCCTTTTCAGAAAGTGCCTTCACTCCGCAGCAGGAGCCTGAGCTCACAGAAAGGAGTTTATTGAAGATCCCTGAAAGACAGAGATGGAATTCTGAGGGGATGTTTTGGGACACAGCATAGAAATGGCTCCAAGAAGTCTGCCCTAACCTGGCAGAGCA
>NW_008627870.1:0-2037 GCF_000691845.1 Merops nubicus | reverse complement strand
TGGCCAACGGCAGCTCCATCACTGAGTTCCTCCTCCTGGCCTTCGCAGACAGATGGGAGCTGCAGCTCTTGCACTTCTGGCTCTTCCTGGGCGTCTACCTGGCTGCCCTCCTGGGCAACGGCCTCATCATCACCGCCATAGCCTGGGACCACTACCTCCACACCCCCATGTTCTTCTTCCTCCTCAACCTCGCCCTCCTCGACCTGGGCTCCATCTCCACCACTGTTCCAAAAGCCAGGGCCAATTCCCTGTGGGGCACCAGGAACATCTCCTACACCAGATGTGCTCTCCAAGTTTTTCTAGTTGTCTTTTTTATTTCAGCAGAGATTTCTCTCCTCACCATCATGTCCTACGACCGCTACGTGACCATCTGCAAGCCCCTGCACTACGGGACCCTCCTGGGCAGCAGAGCTTGTGTCCACATGGCAGCAGCTGCCTGGGCCAGTGGGTTCCTGAATACTCTCCTGCACACGGCCAATACATTTTCCCTGCAACCAGTTCTTCAGTGAAATCCCCCAGATCCTCAAGCTCTCCTGCTCACAAGTCTATCTCAGGGAACTTGGAATTGTCATGGTTAGTGTCTTAGCTGGATTTAGTTGTTTTGTTTTCATTGTGGTGTCCTATGTGGAGATCTTCAGGGTGGTGCTGAGGACGCCCTTGGAGCAGGGACAGCACAAAGCCTTTTCCACCTGCCTCCCTCACCTGGCCGTGGTCTCTCTCTTTGTCAGCACTGTCATGTTTACCTACCTGAAGCCCTCCTCTATCTCCTCCCCATGGCTCAACCTGCTGGTGTCAGCTCTGTATTCGGTGGTGCCTCCTGCAGTGAACCTCCTCATCTACAGCTTGAGAAACCAGGAGCTCAAGGATGCTCTGAGGAAACTGGGAAATGGATGTTCTTCTAAACAATAAACTCTCCATCGTCCTCTGCAGTACATTTCTTAGGTCACTCATTGCTGGCCCAGCCTCTCTTCAGGATTCATTGTTGCTGCTGGTGTTAAATTTGTTAGAATGTTGTTCAATGAGATTTGGCTTTTTTCACAACACTTGTAATTCATTATTTCCCTCTCTGGTGTGACCCTGATAATGTGTAAAGGAGGTGCCGTGCTCCCTGGGTGCTTCCACAAAATAAAGGATCCTTTAGTGACTTGTTTCCCAGAGGTCCTTCCTGTGAGCCCTTCTGTGGAGCTGCAGGGGCAGTGCCTGTGTGCAGAGGTGGAGGGGCAAAGAGTCCCAGCACAGCAGCCCTGCCAGGGAGCACCAGCGCTTGCTCTGCCCTCAGCTGCTCTTTCTTCAGTGCCACCCTCTCCTCCTGAGCCCTTGGTTGCTGGGAGGCCTGAGTGCTCTGGCAGCTTGGTGACAGTGCTGATGCATGGCTGTGCTGGGACTGCAGGCAGGGACAGGCCATGGGCACCTCTGGGACAGAGCTGCCTCCACAGCAGCATTGGCATCACAGCAGGGCATCTCATCAGGGTAGGGCCTGAAGGTCTACCTACAAAGCTGATCTCACGAGCATGCCCAAGAAAGTGGCACTCCTTTTGCCTTCCCTATTAAACTGCCTTTGTCTCAAATCAGAAGCTTTTTCACTTTAACCCTTCTAATTCTCTCCCCCACCTCACACAGAGTGAGAGAGTGAGCAGCTCTGTGGGGCTGTGTTGCCATTAAGGGTTTAACCATAGCACTGCCCTGAGGCAATCATCCTGGAATGAGAAGGTCCAAAGTTGATCTTTGCATTGGACAGATGAGATGTCATCATGGACAACATGGACTTGACGTGAGAGGAACCTGAGTGAGCACAAACACCATCAGCTGTTCTTGGAGGTGCCATGAAGGGCTATGGGACAGACAATGTTCCAAGGTCATTTCATATTGAGAGAAAGATCCCCTGGGAAACCCCCAGAATGCAGCACTGGGATGGACTCCCTTGAATCCCAGTCCCTGTCTCCGTTTCTCATGCCATGGGGCATCTCAGAAGAGTGTAGACCAGAGCAACCCAGCGCAGGGCTGAGGGGCCTTCCAGCCTCTGGCAGTGGCAGCACG
>NW_008627869.1:1668-3001 GCF_000691845.1 Merops nubicus | reverse complement strand
CTCTCCACAGAACTGCTCTCTAGCAGACAGTAACCTGGACTGGTGCATTTTATTACTCCTGCCCAGGTGCAGGACTGTGCACTTATTCTTGTTGGACCTCATTAGATACCTCTTTTCCCAGCTTTCCAGTTGGTCCAAATCTCGCTGAATGGCCTCACAGCCTTCAGGTCTATCAGTCAAACCTCCCAGCTTCGTGTCATCAGCAAACTTGCTGAGAGGACACTCTATACCATCATCAGAATCGTTATTGAAGATGTTGAACACGACTGGACCCAGCACTGATCCCTGGGGGACTCCACTAGTTACAGGTCTCCAGCTGGACTTGGCACTATTGATCACCACTTTTTGGTCTCTATAGAGTACCCAATTCTTAACCCATCTCATTGCTTGTTCCTCCATCTCATATTTTCTGAGCTTGCTCAGGAAGATGTTATGGGCCTTTGGATGTCTAGTTCCTTCATGCACTGCAGTCACTAATTCACTCCAGAGTCCTACCTCCACCACTCATTGCCTTGCCTCGGTTTGCAACCCACCCCTGCCCTCATCCTGCTTGAATCCCAGGTGTTCTTTGTCAATGCTTCTGTGGTCATCATGGTTGTCCCATGGTGGAGCGATACCTGTGGGTGGTGCCCCTTTTTTTGATGGAAATGAGGTGCCTGGGACATGAGTGTGTCCAGCAGCTGCCGATAATCCTCCGCACCATCTTTTTTGATGGAAATGAGGTGCCTGGGACATGAGTGTGTCCAGCAGCTGCAGATGATCCTCAGCACCTTCCCTGCAAACTTCTTTCTTCCACAGCAGCAAGATGTCGGGGGTAGAAAAAACTTTCTCTAAATTTGCGGTATATGGTGACACATCTGCCAGTGGCAACGAGATGACAGGGAAGAACTTCTCCAAGATGTGCAAAGAGTGTGGGCTGACGGACGGGAAAGCTGTGACCAGCACTGACGTTGACATCATATTCAAAGAAGTCAAGTGTTGCAAGGAAGCACAATGGGCAGCACAGCTGGGCGGGAGGAGGGAACGGCGAGAGCCAGGCACGCTCTCATGCAAGGGGCAGCCATGGGGGCTTCCTGCCTGGCTGCCACCCAGTAGTGATGTAACTTTCCTCTTGGTTTACCCCCACCATAGGACCAAGGGTGCTCGCACCATCACCTTTGTAGAGCTCTGCAGAAAGCGCTTCAAGGGCAAGTCACCAGAGGAAGCACTGCAGGCTGTCTATGGCCTCATCAAGGGGAAGGAGCCCAGCAGTGTGGGTGCCACACTGAGTAGGAGTTTCATCACCTGCTGTGTACCTTGAGCTGCCACAGGGCTGTTCATACCTGCTGTTTGC
>NW_008627869.1:0-1637 GCF_000691845.1 Merops nubicus | reverse complement strand
GGGCTCGCGTGTAGTGAAGAGCTTGTTTGTGATCTGTTGCCTAACACTGGCTGCTTCTTGCTGGCCTCCTCTCTTGCAAAAAGCCACCAAGGTTGGTGGAGTTGAAAGGCTAACAGCCACTAGCAAATATACTGGCAGCCACAAAGAACATTTTGATGAGAGTGGCAAAGGGAAGGGTCTTGCTGACCGCCAGGATGTGATGGACAACAGTGGCTATGTCGGAGACTACAAGGGAACTGGCACACTAGGACTGAAACTGCTAAAGGAAACAAGGACTTTTCTCCTATAGCACAAGAGAAGAGGCAAATAAACATCTCAAGCAAACAGCCTTCTGTGTTTGTATCCCAAATCCAACAGGGTGGGCATGCATGGGATGGGCACTGGATGACTCCGAAGAGTGGTGCAGGTTTCCCTTCTGACCACGCTTAGATTGCTGGGTGATAGGGTTAAATCTAAGCTCAAGCTGGCCTTCTGGAGGAAATTCTATGGCCTGGCTAGTCCGCTGCCATCGCACTGCTTTGCATTTCTAGTCAGATGTTCACCTCAGTAGGTGATTCTAAATAGTCACTCATTTTTATTCTCCTCTCCCAACACACTATACTTTTTGCTGTGATTTTCGGCTTGGGGAGCGGTGTGCGCGCATTTTTATACAGCTGTGCTGGGCTACATTTGAGTTGACGGTTTCTATGGCAGACAGTCCACCAGTGGTGCCTGACCACACCTGGAAGAGCACTGTTACAGGGCACAGGATGCAACATGTACCATATTTGTGGAAAGGAAAGGGGCACTGATAACAGCAGTTCCTGCTTTTTGTTTTCACCTTCCCCCAGGTTAAACCCTCTCTCCTACTTGTAGCCCTTGGCTTGGTCACTTTCTAATATTTCCCCAGGCTTAAGGACGCTGGCAGCTGTGGAAGAGTTTGTGAGCCTGAAGAAGGCAAATAGAGACCTCTGGTGCAGGGGATTAGAAAGGAGGCAAGGCCATGCAGAAGGGCAGGAGCAGTGAGCATGCAGCAGTAGCTGCAAGATTTTCTTCCTGGAATGGGTGGAGCTTAGCTAAGCCCACCTTGCTGTTGTGGAATTACTGCAACCAAGAAACAAGACTGGAAAGTACATGCCTGTTAATTAGTGGTGAGAAAATCTCACAGAAGACATTGGAGATATTTATACTTGGTTCTATGTTGCTAAGCTAGGACTCTAGAGGGACTGTGGCTGGTGGTGAAGGTCACACCAGGGCAGTACAGTGAAAAACAAGGACCAGCAAAAGAACAAGCAGCTGACCCAGATCTCTTGGCTGTGGCCAATCAGAATGACATATCAGCTTCATGGGCCTAGCAGCATACAACCACCAAATAATGCCATTTTCAAGCAAAAGATATAGGTACTATCAGTCTCACAGCTGCTGAGGTTTGGTGTGGCATCTGATGTCCCCATTCCTTTTAGCTACACTTCAAACCCTTAGAGACCTTTTAATTTGGGAGAAAGGAAGAGAAGTACTGCCTTCAATAACCAAGCAAGCTTTGAGTGTATTTCTTTGCTCAGGCCCCAGCTTCCTTGTAATTAAATAACTCTAGAAACTGCTCAGAAACAAATGCAGGAACAAAGTGGGTGTTTTTTTCTTTTTTTAAAAAAAAAAAA
>NW_008627868.1:4307-5568 GCF_000691845.1 Merops nubicus | reverse complement strand
TGATACTAGTAGGGGGGAGTAGAAAACTCAAACCTGTACCAAATTAACACTATCTTAAGCTAGAGTCTGTCTGAAACTGTATAAAACTGGGCTGTTTGGGCTAATAAAGGAGAACGACCATTAATCGCATCGGTGTGAGTCGTTACTTGGGTCTTGCTGCTGCGACCTGTGCTCTCTACATTCTGTTATGATTAAAGCTCTTTTCTCTCCTTCAAGTGCCTAATGTGAGATAAACCAGAGTCTGTTCCCTCCCAGGAACAGACTGTTACTGTGTAATCTTCCCACTAGTGAAACATGTACTAGGGGAACTGCCCGGTTCTACAGTCTGAGCCAGTCTCAAAGGTCTACCCAGTTTAAAATAAAGCAAATGGAAGGTCTCAAGCATGGCTTGACAAAATGCCAGCAAGCCCATTTCTGCTCAACAGAGGTCACCTCTGCAAGTACAATATTGCTACAGTAAAGACTGGGATGATTTGGGGTGGAGGAGGCAGCCTTAAACAGACCATTCTGGAGGGCAGTGAAGAGCAAGGGAGGGCAATCATTATGACACATTGGAAAAGATAAGATGGCCTGGAAATGCCAATGTCACTGAGTCTCAGCAGAGCACAGTGAGCCTTTCAAGAAGCTACTGAAGTGGAGTCACCAGACTGAACTCGACCCATCCTGGGGGCACATCTGCCATTTGAACAACAGGGTGCACTCAACTCACCTCCATGCACAGCCGAGAGATTCCCTGCTATATAGCCATTCCTGCACTCTGATGTGAAACCCCCACTTTTCTCAGTGATCCTGGATTTCAATTTTGATACCTAAACCAGTAGGGCAACAAAATCAAATCAAGTAAGAAAACTGAGCTTTTTTTCTCCCATTTCTCCTATCACTTATATTTGGACATCACCTTTCTCTGCCTCAATTTCTAACACCGATTGACCAAAATTGACATATGACTAACCACAAAATATTCTAAAATTTAACATCTGTATTGTTACAGGCATTTAAAACCACTGTAACAAGTTAGAAATTAAATTCTCCTGGCCCTGTTTGTTTCCATCTTTTTGGGAGGCTTTTCATACAGCAACAAGAATGTCTCCCTTGCCATGAGAAGTTATTTTTTCAAGAAAGCAACCTGAAAGGAGAATACACAGAAGGCACGTGAAACTTGAGAACTAGCCCCCATTTTCCTCTCAGTACCTCTATAGGCCCTCAATGTAATGTCACCCTGCAATAGCCACAGTACAGAACGGCCTACGCAAACTTCAGT
>NW_008627868.1:0-4296 GCF_000691845.1 Merops nubicus | reverse complement strand
AGTTGGGGGAGCCAATACCTGGGACAGGCAGAGAAGGAAAAAAAAATCAATTTCTTCTCCTGGCACTGCTGAAAACGACAACTAAAATACAAATGCACTTTTGAGAACTCTTGCACTTCTGCAGTTTGGGCTTGATGGACAACACCCCTGGGGAATCCAATGAGTACAGCTTAAAATTACCATATTCCTCTATGTATAACAGTATAATTAGACTTGTACTTTTAAAAAATAAGATCAACCCAGGCCAGGGCCAGGTTCTGCAGATAATGTAGCTTATCTCTTATATTTTTAATATTTTTAAATTACAAGTAATCCTCACTCCATGTAATGTAACTGACAAAGTATCTGCAGACACACAGCTCCTAAACTTTCACAGAAAGCCCAGGAGCAATCACTCTCTAAGAAAGGAATCCTACCTCACAGCAAAGTAGGGGAGGGAGCATGGGGCCAAGATAGCCTAAATGTGGGGGAAGAGTCATTTGGAGTAAATAATAAAATAATGAAATAAGAAAGGATTTCATATGAAGTATTAAGGAGGTTAAAGCAAAAAAATGGTTAAAAAAGATATACAATACCATTGGAGACCAACAGAAAACTGTCAAAAAATAACTTGCATTTAAATAGTTGGACTTGATGATCTTGGAGGTCCCTTCCAACCTAAATGATTCTATGATTCTATGATTAAATCAGAAATCAACAGCATCACACAATTTTGTTGTTAAAAAAAGTTAAGAAAATTGGAAATTCATATAATGATCAGCATTTATAAAGAGTTATTATTAGCTCCAAAGATCAGCATAATTCCCATGAAGTCCTGATGGAAGGGGGCCTCCTGCCACAAAGAGTTTTGTTCCAGATGAGTCATAGCAGTGATTGTAAACAGCATTTGGGAAGAAATTTATGTCAGAAAAATAATTCCTCCAGGTTTCATCATGACTCTGTTAAGGGAAAGTTTAGACTGTTATTGTTGCCAAACAAACCCCAAACCTTGTTTCATAAAAGCAGAAGATGGTTTCCAGAGCCTAAAATGGGATCTTTTTTGTTAATACTCTTTGAAGCTTCAGGATCAACTTGAAGATATCAGAGCTGTCCTGAAGCTTTTTCGGAAAACATTTGGGCCAAACATTGGAGAGGGGAAGGGAAGATATCAAGTTTCATTAGTTTTTAAAGTTACATCACAATGATACAAAAGATAGAAATTAGACAAAGCTATTAACTGCTTTATGATAACATACAGGAAATTGAACTCAGGTGTCTGCCATGGCATTACCTCAGGAATCCAATTTCTAAAATTGTGCACTGAATACCTGTCACATTAAGTGTAAGTGTGACATTTGCCTGCCAGAGCCCCAAGGGCTTGCATTAGAGCGGTTTTGCAAAGTCAAAAAATAGGTTCAAGAGTTCTAAGAGCAGAGCTAAGGGCTTGCACTGAGACAGTGTAAAAGTTAAAATCAGATAGGTTGATTTAGCAAAGTGATAGATACGATAGGTTTGGAATTGCTGTTGATAAATGCACTAACCACAAAAGGAAAATTGAGCTTGAGTTCATAATTCACAGGTAACATTCAACACAGTTGCAGCTGCAAGCCTTTGTAATAGCACTAATATATAATAGCAATGCTAGGAAAAGGTGTACTGTATGTTGAAGGTGCAATTCTTACCAAGAAGGAGTCCCTGTCTTGGGTGGAGGAAGAGGAGTACAGGAGTTGAGTCACATAGTCATATATGTTTAGCCTGTACTCGGTTAGGCTCATTACCATATTTAGGGGTGTACACTTTAACACTAATTTTGCTGATAATTAGGCAAAGGGTTTGCTCAGACACTATAGCCTTCAAAATCTATGTCAAATCTGTTTAGCTGAAACTAAGGACTATCTTATCTTCACAAAATTCCCTCCTCCAGCAATTTGGCAAGCAATCTCAGCACGTCTCCACCCCCAGAGACAGCACAAGAAACTCATAGTCAAAAACATCTGAACCTTTTTCCCAAAGCACACTAAATGAGCCTGTATTCCTGTCTCATGGTGTCCTGGTTCCATGTAAAAAGGGGTTCAGGGCAGGACCCACACAGAACAGAACTATGTACTTGCCTCTCCCCCCCACCGAGAGAGAGAGAGACTTTGGAAAAAAAATGAAGTATATTGTTCAACAAGGAACAGAAAATGAAAAAGGGAGGTAAGGAAAATAATATATACAAAGATTAGGGGAAAAATACAAAAAGTAAAATATACAAAACCCTCAGAAATGGTTCCAGGGTCCCACGGAGTGAAAGGACAACTTTCCTCTCCGAGCTCCAAGGCAGGAGTGAAACTAGAAACCACTCCCTGCCTCCTATCAAAGTGTGTGTGGGAAGGGGAGGGAATACAATGGTTTCACCCCCACCCAGGGTCCTCCCAGTTGCTGGAAGGTCACGCCCCCATTCCAAGCCTCAAACCACAACACATGGCAAGCTAGGCTGTTATCCTGCAGCACGATTTCAGGGTAGCACATTTTTAGAGGAAGTCAATGTATTCTGTGTTTGAGGTTCTGAAAACTAGAAGTTAGGTTACATTCAAAAATATAGAGATAAAAAATCCAGTTCATTTATTAATCAGTGCATATGAACAGTAGCCAGTATGCCTTACACTCAAGCAACCAATTCAATAGCCTTTGATAAAACTTTTGTAGAAAGCAATTCTGCAGCACTTCTTGCTTTTCACGATTGCAGTTATTGGTTACATGACCACTGTTTTACAGAGATATATTTCAAACAATAGCTCCCATTACTACAAAAAGAACTGGTTTGAACCCTATGATGTAAATGGGGGAGGGTGTGGGGATGCTAGGACCATCAGTGATAGGCAACAGAACAACATGCCAGGATTAGAGGAGTAGGAGAACAACAGGATATTAGTCAAGGAACACCCTTGGGGATTAAAGGGATGCCCCTCTAAGATGCTAACACATCCGGGAACCCAGCTGAAGTGCCTCTACACCAACGCACGCAGCCTGGGCAACAAACAGGAAGAGTTGGAAGCTACCATGCTGCAGGAAGGCTATGGCATAGTGGCCATCACTGAAACTTGGTGGGATGAATCCTATGAGTGGAGCATGGTTATCGATGGCTACAAACTGTTCAGGAGGTACAGGAGTGAAAGGAGGGGTGGCAGTGCTTCCCTTTATGTTAAGAAATTGATGGATTGTGAAGAGCTGTCCTTTAAGAATAACCACGAGAAGGTTAGGAGCTTATGGGGAAGAATCAGGGATCGAGAAAACAAAGGGGACCTTGTGGTTGGTGTATACTACAGGCCACCTGATCAAGGGGAGCTTATCAATGTGGCCTTCTTACTCCAGGTCCAGGAGACATCACGCTCACAGGCTCTCATCCTACTGGGGGATTTCAACCACCCCAATATATGCTGGAAAAATTGCACGGCGAGCTGTAGGCAATCCAGGAGACTCTTGGAGTGTCTAGATGACAACTTCCTAAGGCAGGAAATAGCCACCCCTACCCAAAGGGATGTAACACTAGACCGGGTGGTCACAAATGCTAGTGAACTCATCAGGGACATCAAGATAGAAGGCAGCCTGGGCTGCAGTTATCATGCATTAGTGCAGTTCACGGTCCTAAGGGGTATGAGGGAGATGAAAAGCAAAGTCAGGACTCTAAATCCTAAATTAGGAAAGCAAACTTCCAGCCCTTCAAGGAGCTAGTCAGTAAGACTCCCTAGGAAATAGTCCTTAGGGACAAGGGAGCAGAGCAGAACTGGCAGATCTTTAAAGATGCTTTTCATAGAGTGTAAGAACTCTCAGTTCCCAGGTGTAGTAAATCAGGTAGGGAAGGAAGGAGACCAGCATGGCTTACTCGAGACCTGCTGGTCAACTAAAAGACAAGATGAGGCTGCACAAGCAGTGGAAGCAGGGACAGGTATCCTGGGAAGAATACAGGGACACCGTCCAGTTGTGTAGGAACTAGGTGAGGAAGGCCAAAGCACAGCTGGAGCTGAACTTGGCAAGAGATGCAAAGGAAAACAGGAAGGGCTTCTATAGGTACATTAACCAGAAGAGGAAGGCCAAGGAAGGCATCCCCTCCCTGAGGAACAGCAATGGTGATTTAGCCACAACAGCTGAGGAGAAGGCTGAGGTCCTGAACAACTTTTTCTTTCTCAGTCTTCAATGGCAACTTCTCTCCTCACAGCTTTCAAGAGGATAGCCTGGGAGACAGGGACCAGTGTCCAGTGTCAAGTGGATAGCCTGGGAGACAGGGACAAAGCCCCTCCTACAGTCAACGAGGACAAGGTTCGTGAATACCTGAGG
>NW_008627867.1:26871-27148 GCF_000691845.1 Merops nubicus | reverse complement strand
AGGGCAAGAAGAACGCCAAGAAGCGGCACTCCTTCACCGCCCTCAGCATGACCCACAAGTCCTCCCAGGCCGCCAGCAACCGCCACTCCATGGAGATCAGCGCCCCCGTCCTCATCAGCTCCAGCGACCCGCGGGCGGCCGCCAGGATCGGGGAGCTGTCCCACCTCTCCTCCAGCGCCCCAGCCCAGGTAAGGTGGGTTTTGGGGCACCCTTGGTGGGTGGATTCGCCTCTCTGATGTCGGCTGACCCCGGCACCAAGAGTCGCACGGCGCCGTCA
>NW_008627867.1:234-26504 GCF_000691845.1 Merops nubicus | reverse complement strand
TGCTGTTCTCAGAACACCCAGGGAGTTTTTAAACCATGTGCTGAGGGTGCAGCCCTCCATCCTTTCCCCTCTTGAAGGAGGGGGCAGAGGAGCAGCCCACTAGACATCCTGGTCCCAAAAGGAGCTTCCAGGAGGCTGTTTCTGGGAGCCTGGCAGAAACAGGAGCCAAACACGCCAGGAATGCTCTGAAACCTCTTGCAAATGCCCACTGCTTCTGTGGTAAGGGAATCCAAGTGGTAATTTGCAGTTTGAAGGTGTAGAAGAAAATGGAGAATAATAGTAGTCCCAAACCTCTTCTGCCTTGGCCTTCCTGCTCAGGCATCTATACACTTGGAGTGCAGGTTAGCAGCAACAGGTCCCCTCTACAGACCAGCTCCTCGTGCTCTGTGCTGCCTGTTTGGCCAGCCAAAACACCGTGCTGAGGGGACATGCCATGGTGGACCAATATCTTCTGCTCCTGTCTCAGCTTCTCACCTCTATCCTCTGCCCCTCCACACGTAGGAGCCAGAGAGGCAGATCAGTCCAACTGCAATTTAGGTTATTTTTTTCCAGATGCCTTTTCCAGGCAGAGTCTCTGTGCTCTGAGGTCTCCCTCCTCCTTTCAGCCCTCAGCAGGAGGTTGGAGGTGAGGATACGACCCCCAAACAAAGCAGCATGTGTGCCAAGATGTGCTGGGACATCTGTGAAGCAGCACAACTAGACGTGAGTGAGGGTCCCAGGCTTGTCAAGTAAATGACAGCCAGGTTTTTGGCACCGAGAGTGACACATTTGGACTTTACAGAGATGTGACAGACTGTGGCTTTTCTCTTCCTGTGCTAGTCAAGGGAAAAACCATGCACACCCTTTCCTAGAGTCATGTGAAGACTCATTCTAAGCTAGCAAACCACAAAAACTACACCACGAAGCAGAAAGTGCTTTGACTGTTCTTCCCCATTTTAACAGAACAGCTGGTGTGCCAGACCCCATTCATTCTGCAGACCATAGTGGCATTTGGGCACCAGTGGCATGGGACAAGAAGGGCCCTGTGTTCTGTGTTCTCTGTTAACAAGTTCTGGTTATCAAAATCCAGCCTGAAGGAAGGTTGGTTGGGTCCTTTCCAGCCGATGTAATCAGTGCCACAGTCAAAAGCACAGCTAGGGCTAGGGTATAATGAAGGCACTCCAGTGTGCCCAGGGTGGGAACAGGTTTGGGGAGAGGTTCTCCTGCCTTCAGGCACAGAGCAGGTTTGCAGATGAGGCAGCTGCACACATGCCCCCAAAACTGTCTTGGCCAAAATCCAGGGAGGGGAAAAGAGTCTTGTGGTCCCTTCCAACCCTGACAGATTCTGACCTGTTTTAGCAGAGGACTTTAGAGCCCTAATGGCTCAATGGTTGGACTTGATGATCTTGGAGGTCACTTCCAACCTAAAGGATTCTATGTTTCCCTGTGTGAAAAAGCATGATCACAGCCCAGGGACCTGGTGACACCAAGCTGGGCATTTACATGCATGAGTACAAATCGCTGCTTTTGGGAGGCCTTACTATTTGCTTTCTGCTTTGAGGGATTTAAACATTTTCTTTTGCAAGGGACCTGGTGACACCAAGCTGGGCATTTACATGCATGAGTACAAATCGCTGCTTTTGGGAGGCCTTTACTATTTGCTTTCTGTTTTGAGGGATTTAAACATTTTTTTTTTTTGCAAGCTTTGCTAGGAGTGTGAATCTGTTGAGCAAAAAGAAAAGTGGAGCTGACTGTCTCACTATATTCTCTTTACTGTAGGAGTAGTCTTCAGCAAAATGCCTCGCTGTTGGAAGGGTAGGAGTGAATTCACCCACTTTCAGCCGCCTTAGCTAGGTCTAGAAAGAGTTCAGAATTTGCCTGTTACCCAATGTACACTGAAATTGTGCAGCTACTTTTATATATCTATTAATCCCGTAATAATAGGGGTTATATTTTAATTTAAAATATCAGAAATTCAGTTACTTGTCTGCCATCTGCTACAGCTGACATGGCTTTGAAACAATTCATGGTGCTGCAGCCTTAGACCGAAAATCAGTTCAGTCTTTTTCTTTTATTCACATGGCTGAGTGCCAGCCAAAGTAGCATAAACAAAGGGCCCCTGAGCTCTTACATCAGGGCTTTCAGGGCAGTGGAAATCTTGTCTTTGGATCATTTTCTTCTAAAATGTGCTTGCCATTTTTAAGGTAAATGTCCTGGATGTCTTGTTAGGAGTTTGACATCTTGGCAACCTGTAAACTGCCTCTGCTGCTGCTTCAGGAGAGCTCGGGGGCATTGCTGGGAGAATGGGCAGGTTGATAGGAAGGCTGGATGTGTAGCTGCCAGACTTACTGGTGAGCTCTGCAGCAGGAATATGTCTCACCTTTTCTTTCCTCACTTGAAGAGGAGCCTCTCTGCCCTACAAGTCATCGCCACAGCCCTTGAGTGGTTCTCTCTGCAACCATCTCAGGCCTCTGCTAGTTTGCAGCACCACTCATCCAAAGCACATTTTGCATAAGGAGGAACAACAAATTTACAGTTTCAGTGCTGACCAGCTAGTAAATTTATGCCCTTTTTTTCACCATTAGAATCTGAATTTGGTTTATGATGTCTTCATAGCATGTCCTTGAAATTTCCAGGCATTGTACCATCGTTTATTTAACAGATCTCCTCCTAAAAAGAAATTAAGGAATTTTGTTCAATTTAGCAGGTATGAGCTTCTCTAGGATTGGTATTTAGCTTGCAGGGCTGTTTTTACCTTTTTAAGAAGTTTGACACAGTTTTCCTATAGCCTGTCCTTTGAATAAGCAGAATTCAATTACAGAAGTTCTTGAACAGCATCCAGCCCCCACCCCAGGCAACCGTCTGGTGCCCACTGCAACAGTCTTCTTAAAACAAACATCCTTTTTCCTTGTAGACCTGAGGCACCTCCATCTGGGGCACCTGCTTTTTCTCTGCTGATGGGAGAGAAAACAGACACATCAAAGGCTTCTTACTGGAGGAATCTAAAATTTAGTTGCAAATTTTAGATTTTTCAAGAAATGTGGAATATATTCCACCCCTTGGAAGTGCTTTCATGCATAATACTATATTCCTGTGGCTTTTGTCAATTTTTGTGAATTGAAACCAGACTTTCATGCCGAGCTCACATGTTTTTTGGGGTTTTTTTTTATGAGTTGTTGGACTATTATAGGCCTCCTGCTTCTCCAGGAGGGCACAGCTTTGTGCATATTGAGCACGGACATGCAGACCAGAGTGCAAAATCACATTTTGAAAAAGCACTTCTGCATATCATTAATTTAATAATTAGAAGACTACAGGCCTTCCATAACTTTTTTTGTTATTCTTTAAGCAGAACTAACTCAGCTGTTTCCCAAAAGCCAAGATGCATTTTGAGATGAGTGATGGTCTTTAAAAAAATGTCTTCATTGACTGCACACCTAGTGATGCTCAGAAGTTAAAGAATCAACATCAAGGCACCTCAGCTGGATGAAATAGTGACTGGAAGACTCCAACAGCCATGATACAAAGCATTTCTTTTCAAAGAGGCAGGGCTTGGATCTTCATTTCACTTGCAGCCAGTTTTCCTTCTTCCTTTTCGTTGCTTGTTGAATATCACTCATTAAACATAAGCTCTCCATCTAAAAGGTAATAAATATTGTCTGCCCATCACGCAGAATGTCCTATCATGCTGGGAAGATGGATTTTTATTAAAGATGTGAGTAGTGCTGCAGGCCTGTGATGGAGCTGAAGCTGCATTAGGGTGCAAAGGAGCCGTTTGTAACTTACTCTCCCTGGGGAGCAGGGAAGGTCCCCCTGGACAGTAATCATGCCTAGGCCTCAGATGGCTTGTCTTGCTTCCATTTTCACCCTTTATGAATTATTCTTCCTTGCTAGTGGAAAGGTCATAGGTCAGTGCTGCTCCAAATCCCCTTGGTTTGTGACAGAAAATGCATCTCATGAATAATGCAGCGTGGCTTTGTGCACGCTGGGGGAACAGCTGAGGGAGGAAGAAAGGATCCTCCCCGCAGAAGGAACTTCTGTGTGTGTTTGGAACAACTCATCACCGTGCACAAGAGGTCCATTTGTATCTGTGAGTGTTAGGACAGGCTCCTAACCAGAGGCCACGTGTTCAGGAAGAGCTGAGAACAATGTCTCACACGCTCCCCGTCCCAAACAGAGGCAGCATTTGAAATGAAAAATGTTCCTGGAAGTGTCTCACTATATAAATCATTTGGAAGTGTGACTCCTTATCAGTTATTTAAAAGTGATGAATTTTAGCTGAGGAAATGTAATAGCAGAACTCTGGTTGAGCCTTGGCTGATAACCTAAATGTGCTGACCATGAGAAGCATACAGATTACACATAAAATCCAGAGGCTGAAAGTGAACCTTGAGTTTTCAAGCACACAACAGGCTCTAAGAAAAGAAGAGAAATTCAGGTAATGTTCAGCTTTGGCCTGGAGTCCAAATTCTGTGCATCCTGCTCTGCTGCTGGCTGTGAATGGCAACTGACTGGACATCCATTCATGAGAGTGAGGCAGCTGAAACCAAGGGCACATCCCTCGGGAGGCTGCACCAGTCAAAATGGCAAAAGAGAAGTAATATTAACCTGATCAGTGTTTTTGTCATTTAGGTCAAAATATGTCATGAAAACAGCATGAGGGACTTTGCTGAAGTCTAACTTAAACTGCTCTAAGGTCTTTGGGTATTTCCAGCTCTGTTCTAAATTATTTAGAACGCTGCCTATTCGTTGAGTCTCTATTTTAAATGACTTTATAAGGGACTGTTGTTGGGGGGTTTGTAGGTGGGAAGGAGTTAAGTATTTTTAAGCAGAGTTTTGGGCAGCATGTCATCTGCAGGGTGGTTTTGGCTACCAGTAGGTCTTTGAATATAGTCTGTGCATATTGGGATATATTATATTATTTATCAAAACTGCTGCAAATGAGACCTGTAAGCTGACTCAGTTTATTGATTTATTACATAAACTACTGAGAATCCAGTCAAAGCAAAATCACCTTTCAGAAACTAGCAGTTTAGAGACAGTGTCTTCTCTTTAGCCTAGAATTTGCCTCATCACAAGTACATTTAGAGAGATATTCCAAGAGCCACAAAACCTAATCTTTTACAGGATCCAGGAAGAGAAGGTTGTGCTTTGGAAGGGTTATTCAACTGTGCATGAAATCACGTTGCTTGTAAAACAAAACCTTTTTTTTTTCCCCCCAGATGTTCATTTTGCCACTGAAATCACTTTTGCACAGGGCTAATCCTGAGGCTTTGCACTACCTGCCAGTCAGCTACTGATTTGGAAGCCTCAAGAGCAAGCAAAGCACTCTCTTGGTATTTATTGCTATACCACAAAATCCTCACCATCTAGTTCACGCTATGTCTACATTTGAGGAGGAATTACTACAGTGTCTATTTGCCCTTTTTTGGTTGGTTTTGTTTATTTGTTTCCCACCACTTTCTCCCTGGAGGGAGACTTCCTACAGCAGGCATTGAATAGGATCCTGGTGAGTCTGTTGTGTGGTTACCAAAAGGATAATTATGAACATGGTATTGAATTAACACCTTTTAGAGGTCAAGCTTCCACTTTAAGCCTTCCTGTCTCTCTGCATTTGATTTTTTGTGTTCTTTGATCCCAGAAATACAAGAAAGCATTTCCTATAAAGTCATTTAAAGCCTCCTGGTGGAGAGCTAGGCGCTGGTGCTCAGTGCTGAAAGGGTTAGTCTGAGAGAGAAACAAGGCTGAATAAAATATAATTCTCATGATGCTCATCCACGTGGTGCTTAATTAGCCCTCATTTGGGGGAACTGTGAAGCTGCAAACCGGAATAATCATTGCTTTATGGATGGTAATGTTTGAAAGATGAATGTTTGAAAGGAGATGACAAAAAAACATTTAGTTGGGTTTTTTTTTCTTCCCATTTGCAGCCATCGTTAGACTTCAGGATAGTGAAAGTGGAAGCTCAGGAAATACATGGACGTGACTTCTGCAGCTCTTTGCATTGCTCAATGAGCTTTCACAAAAGACATAGTCTAGAGATTTTGGCCTCCTATGAGCCAAAAAATAATCAGGGCCAACATGGTGCTAGAACAGGCTGGCAAAACATTGTGCCTCAGTTTCATCCACAGCCACAGATACTTATGGGTTTTAAGAACCCCTCAGTAAACACTAAATCATATAAATTTAGTTTGAGTTCCTGCAGGAAGGAACTGGGTGTTTATGCAGCTATTTCTGCAGCTGCAGCTATTTCTGCAACTGCAGCTGTTATCATGCACATTTATTTTTTACACACATACCATTATGGGGGAAAAAAAAGTCTTCCTCTAGAATCCCTAAGTCCATTTCAGCTCCCACTTTGGTAATTAGCATTTGATGAGGCTACTTGATCTTGCACGTAACACTTTTCATCAATACTTGGTGGCACTACCATGCATTAAGTGATAATACATTATTTCTAGGGACATTAGGGCCTAGAGTGATGGCCACAGTGGTTGTTTTATGGAGTCAGCAAGTTAGAGAAATGAGTCACAGGGATCTTAAAGACCATTAGTCTTTTTTTTTGTGATATTACCAGAAGATGGTATGTCAACCTGTGTGAGTTGAATGTTTGAGTGCTTTTGTCTTATTTTAAAGCAGTATTAAAGAGAAGTTCAAAGTAAGCTGTAAATATGCATTCAAGACATTAAAAGAGATTTTCCTGTGAATTAATGAATGTGATAAGTGCCCTGTGGTGAGACGGTGCTGGGTTTGCTTTGAAGTCAAAATAGAGATTTTTGGTTGGTGATTTTCTAGATGGTAAAGACATTTGTCTGATAGGAACAGAAATTATTTTTCTGTGAAGGCTGCTGCAACCTGCAGTATCATTGTATTCTTTTCCTAATTCTACCCCTGTCTTCAAGACTTCTATTCCCCTCCAAGATTGAGTCCCATACTGTTGTGAGCACTTCACTAATCCCTACAAGCACCATGCCTCTTGAAATTAAACCACAAACATAGACCTAAAGTACTGATGAACATCTAAAGTAAAGCTACAAGGAGAGAAAAAGACAGTTTATGCCTGGAGTCCAGACTTCGAATTCTTTTGCTTTCATAGAGGGCTGGATGGGAAGAGGGAAAAGGAATGAATTTGAGATGAAGTTTCAGCCCAGATGAGTGGTTATTACCTTTAATATGCTGATCTCTGTGGGCTTGTCAGTAACGTTTTGCCAGGCTGCTTGCTTTTAAATATCTGTCAGAGCTGACACAAGAGGCAGCAACATCTCAGCAGTGTATTATTTACCCAGGAGTATATACTATAAACTGTAATAGAAATATATCATTATGTATACATTAAAGTGCAATTTGGTTTGATGCTCCTGTAGTTCTGCAAGTAATACTTATCAGGAGAAGGAGGAAGGGGATCCATCTGAGCTGAGACATGGTGCAGTGACTTCTGAGGAAGTCAGACTGTTTGTTCTCACCAGGGAATGCTGACCCTCAGGCTGGACTAGTCATCTGCAAAATTCATTTTTGTCAGCTAGCTTTGATTCCCTTCATTTTACATGACATCTGAATGGTGCCTGGTGCTGGGACTGACTTAGGCATCTAAAAATGGTGTTGGAAATGCTGTGTGGGGCCCGAGAGCAGAGCCCCTGTACTCCACTGCTCTTTGGCTCCAGAGGACCATGCTGCCACCAGGACTAGGTAAAGTTTAGCCAAGCCCCAAGCTACCTTTGTGCAGAGCCTTTCATTCTTGGCCCCTGTGTAAAGTCTCCTTGTAACAGCCAACATGGAGACTGGGAGGAAGGAACAGACAATTTATAAGAAGACCTCAAGGCATGAGTTATGGGTTTCTAGGAGTCCTGAGCCTTAAGTGTTGTGGGGAGAAGGGTAGAGTTGTGTTTCAACAGTCATAAGGAGGCTGTTGTCTTACAGAAAAAAAAGCAGCAAGTCCTTTAATATTACTATCCAGCTCATGAGTACCTAATCACCTACCACACCAGAGTAGCTGTTGCTAAAAACAGACAGCCCAGCATGAGCTGGGAGTGAGATGTCTGTCACGCAGCATCGTTGTGCTTGTGTGTACAGTCTGTGAGTTTTACTGGAGATTGAGCCTTCTGCAGTACATACAGCTGATGGTGCCGTGCTCCTAATGAGCACAAAGAGGCAGGAATTAGTGCAGAGGTATCAGGAGGTGGTCCTCAGCATGCCTTTGTGCAGCTGCTTTTCCCTGCTGGCTGGCAGCTGGGGCTGTACTGTCCCTTGGAAGAGAAGAGCTATCAATGTGGAGCTGAAAACATCAGCAGTGCTAAGTGGCACTCAGAGGGTGCCAAAGTGGAGTGGGAGCATGAAGAAGTTGGATTTGACTGGTGGCCTAAGTAAATGGTATGAGGGTTGGCAGTGTTTAGTTCAGTAAACTGCACAGCACCACTGGAGTAAACATCCTCCTAATCAGGAGGTGGACTATACAGTGTCATTACCCAGCAGGTGAGGTCTGGAAACTCAACAGCCAAATGTTTGAAGGCATTCAAGGCTCACAAGAATAGAGAGGGGCACCAAATGGCATTTGCAGAAGTGGCTCGTTATTACTCACATTGCAGTAAAATCCGTGGGAATCAGGCAGTGAAGTGCTTCTTAATGCATCCCTGAGAAGGCTCTACAAGCTTTTATTAATAGGTGCTCACGTGCCTCTTAAAAACCTAGCTGTCAGAGACACCCCCTGGGTAAGGCTTAGCAACAGGGAGTAGCAGAGATGGAAGGAGGATTAAGACACAACTGCTGTGGTGTTAGAGCCTGTGCGTGTCTGTGTTCCTGTGCCTGGTGCCAAAGGAAGGTGGATTACACAGGGACGTGCCCTAAGAAAGGAAGGATGTGACACACAGACCTCCCAAAAGGTATCAAAGCAGAGAACAGAAAAATCAGAGCGTTGTCTGGGATTCCTCTTCCTCTGGGCAGGTGAAGGGGAAAGGATGACATGCTTAGTGCCTTGCTCCTTAGATCATAGTAAAAAGGTCTAATCTGGCTCCAGGGCTAAATAAAGAAGGAAAACAAACTAAACCCTGCTACCTGCTGTGATGGAGAAAGATCTGCTGTGTTCTCCACAGGGAATATTAGTGTTCTATAGCTGGGAAGATTCACAGAAAGTTGTAGAAATGGACAGTGGAAAAGTAAACTTCCAGCAAAGGTAATCAAAAATATGAAGAAAAAGAAGATTATTCTTTCAAAAAAAAAATCAGTTGCTTCAAAATCTTATTGCAATAGTATCTTGCAAAATTAATCTAGCAATATTATAACTCATAATATGAGCTAATTAGTGGCACAAAAGAGAGAGAACAGGCCCTTGGAAGTGGAGGCTTAGAAAGCCTTTGCCAACTGTGTCAGGGACTGGGGTTTAAATGCAAAGCTGGTGCACATTCAGCTGCATAGCAGCAATCAGGCAGCCACCAGGAGAATTCAGCAAGGAGCAGAGAGGCAGATGAAGCTGCAGAGCAGGACACTGGTGTGAAAGTAAACACCAAGATGAGAACAGAGGAGCTGAGCTCAGTACAGTGGCAGCCCAGCGGGTCCTGTGGAGTAGAACCTGATGATGAAAAGAGGGGTCATATGCAGGCTGGCAAGTACACCATTGTATCAAAGCCTGCAGGGGAGAGCAGCTAAAGAAGAACTGGAGCACAGCCAGGGAGCAGGCACTGATTTAGAGTTTGGCTGCATGTGATGCTAGGCTATACAAAGTGGCAAAAATGAATGGTGTGTAGGGTCCAGGCTGGCACCAGATGCAGTGTTCCAGCAACAGGCTCTAGGCAAGAAACTGAATGTCAGATGGATAAACATACAGGGCTGTGGAGATTTCTTCAGCATTGTTAGGTCATCCAGCAACACTGAGTGACAATTACATGATTTCTTAATCCCTAGGCCTGTGTGTTAGTACAAGGGTAGCAGTGTGTTGGAAACACTTGGGCTTGTGCTCCCAATAATATGGAAGATGCAGAAGCCACCACTGTCAGTGCCAAGGGGCAAAAAGATAATGCTTAGACAGCTACGTTGTTCTCCAAGCTTGAGCTGTCTCCTGGCTGGGGTACCTGCACCTCTGCAAACTCTGCTTCTGCCAAGGTGTGTGAAGGAAGGATAGTAGGAGACAAGGAAAGGGTAGTGTGTGTTTCTACAAACAGGATGGATTGGAAGAGTTGATCAACTCCCAGAGCTACAACATCATTAGTCTTAGACTGGTGGAATGTGTCCCACAGTTGGAGAGAGGGATGGAGGCTGCTCAGGAGGGGTAGGAAGGGTGAGGGTGGTGGAGATGTGGCCCTACATGTAAGGGAGAGGTTTGATTGCACACAGTGAGGATGTGGTGGAGAGCCTCTGGGTGGGGATTAGGGGGATGGAAAAGCAATGAGATGTTCTAGTGGGTGCCACAATATGAGCACCAATGGGTTATTCTGTAGGCAGTTAGATGGAATTTCTGGATCTGTAGCCCTTGTCCTTATGGGAGATTTAAAATTCCCAGACAAAACTGGAATTACCATACTGCTGTGATGAGCAGGTCTTGGAAATTCTTCAGATTTGTAGGAGATAACTTCTTGTCACAGGTACTCAGTGAGCCAGCTAGCAAAGGTGCCCTTGTAGACTTGTTATTTGTGAATACAGGACTAATGAGGGCTTTGATGGTAGGTGTCTGTCTTGGCCACAGTGATCACGAAATGGTTGAGTTTAAAATTTTCAGTGTAATGAGAGAAAAGGACAGCATGGTTGCTACCCTGGACTTCAAGAGAGCAACTTTAACCTGTTCAGGGACCTGTTTAGCAGAATGAGAGAAAAGGACAGCATGGTTGCTAGCCTGGACTTCAGGAGAGCAAACTTTAACCTGTTCAGGGAGCTATTTAGCAGAATACCCTTAAAACCTGCTTTTGAGGGCTTAAGTGTCCACAGGTGTGGGTCAGTCTTTAAGAACCACCTTTTAGAAGCACAGGAGCAGGCAGTTCCACTGTGCTGTAAGTCAAGCAAGTGGGGCAGAAGACCAGCTTGGTTGAACATGGAACTCCTCGTGAAGCTCAGGAGAAAAAAAGAAACTGTATGATGAAGTAAGGTCAGGCTTCTCTGGAGCAGTACAGAGGTATGGTTCAATTATTCAGGGAGAAGACATGAATGGCCAAAGCACAACTAGAGTTGAAACTGGCCAGTGTTGTTTCAGATAACAAGAAGGACTTTCTTAAGGTGGTTAATAGCAAGGGGAGGTCTAAAGAAATTATTAGAGCAATGCTTGTTGAAGACAGTCACCTGACTAGTAGGGATGAAGACAAAGCAAAGACTTTCCATACATTTTCTTGCCTCAGTGTTTAATTATACTGATAGACCTTGGACTGCACAATCCCTTGAGTTAGATGCCCACAGTGTGAGAACAGTGACTTTCCATTTGTGGACTCTGAAATTTTAAAGAACCAATTATTTCAGCTGAATGTTCACAAGTCCGTGGGCCTGATGGGATTCGTCCCAGAGTACTGAAGGAGCTAGCAGATTTTGCAGCAGGATCCATCTCTGTCATCTACCAAAGGTCTTGGGTGTCTGGGGAGGGTCCTGCTGGCTGGAAGCTAGCCAATGTTATTCCAGTCTACAAAAAAAGAGCATGAGGGAAGACCCAGGGAACTACAGACCTGATAATCTAACCTCAGTTCCTGGAGAAAAATATGGAGAAGTTTATACTGAAAAGCATTTAAGGAATAATGCAATTACCAGGAACAGTCAACATGGGTTCACTAAAGGAAACTAATTCAACTAATGTTCAACTAATTTGATGACCCTATGATAGGGTCACCTGCCTAGCAGATGAAGCAAAGGCAGTGGCTGTTGTTTTTCTGGATTAGTAAGGCTTTTGATACTGTCCCTCACAACATACTTCTGGACAAGTCATCCAGCTGTGGGGTGAGTGGGTTTACAGTGTGCTGGATGAAGAACTGGCTGAAGGGAAGAGCTTAAAGGGTTTTAGTGCATCTGGCTGGCAACCAGTTACCAGCAGTGTTCCTCAGGGTTCCATTCTAGAGCTAGTTCTGTTTAATGTATTTAGCTCTTCATCTGAATGCATGAGTTGAATGCACTTTTAGCAAGTTTGTTGATGATACCAAACTGGGAGCTGGCGTTGACTCTCTTGAGAGGGGCCTAGATAGGTTGGAGCGTTGGGCAATGACTAATGGGGATGAAATTTAAGAAGTCAAAACACTGGTTTCTGCACCTAGGATGGAGTAATGCCAGGCACAGTTATAAACTGGGAGAGGAGTGGCTGGAGAACAGCCCTGCAGAAAGGGATCTGGGGGTGCTGGCTGGCAGCAGGCTCAGCACGAGTCAGCCAAGGGGGCAAACCATATCCTGGGGTGCATCAAACAGAGCATCCCCAGCCAGTCAAACACATGGGTGATGTTACACCTTGAATATTGCCTGCAGTTCTGGGCCCCACAACTGAAGAAGAATGTGAAGGTTCCTGAATGCATCCAGAGGAAGGCAACAGAGCTGGTGAAAAGGTGGAAGGAATGTCCTATGGGCAGCGGCCAAGGACTTTGGGCTTGTCTCATTTGGAGAAAAGGAGGCTGAGGGGAAATCACACTGCTCTTTACAGCTTCCTGAAGAGGGCAAGTGGAGAGGGAGGTGCTGAGCTCTTCTCCCTGGATCCAGTGATAGGGTGCATGGGAATGGTTCAAAGCTGCACCAGGGAAGATTCAGACTGAATATTAGGGAGCATTTCTTCACTGAGAGGGTGGTCAAATGCTGGAACAGGCTCCTAGAGAGGTGGGCAATGTCCCAGGCCTGTCAGTGTTTTAGAGGCATTTGAACAATGCCCTTAGCAACATGCTTTAACTTTTGGTCAGCCCTGAGTTGTCAGGCAGTTGGACTAGATGATCACTGTAGGTCCCTTCCAACTGAAACACTCTAGTCTGTTCTGTTGTACCAAGCTGTGATCTCTCTCTTTACAGTTGCACCCTGAGGCTCTTCACGCAGCTCTGTTTTTTCATGAGGTAAAAATAAAGTGTTCTGTCCTACCAAGAAAGGGTGGGGACTGATCTGTTTTCTTGGAGACAGTTTCTCTAGCTCAAAGCAGGCGTCCACTGGTGGCACAAGGTGAAGTTTGAAAGAGTCCATTTCTCACCTCTTGGATGAGGCAGCTGCCAGGTCTCTCACCCAGCATCTTCTGCAATCCCTAACCTCATTAACCAGCCCAAAATAACAAATGAGGGATCATTCTCTGTCTATCCCTACATTTTTGAGTGGGTTGGGGTTTTTTTTCTGTAAGTTGATGTTATCTCACTGACGTGATGGACAGGATTCATAAAGCCTTAGTCACAAGACTGGAAAGAACACTTACTTTTACACATAGGACTAAGAGCTGCCTGGAACCTTTCTTGTTTGAGCAAGCAGCCAGAAATTGAGGGAAAATAATGAGAAAAAGGAGATGTACTTGTCACTACAACTTCGTGACTGAGCGTAGATGTCGGTGAGAGAGAAGACAGCTTGCTGATTGTTGCCAAAAGCTATGGAATCACAGAGCAGTGCCTTCAGAGTTTGCTGCATGATTTCCCAATGATATTGTGCTAATTATGGAGCAAAGCAGTATCACTTAACAAAGCACTATCAAGACATGACACTGTGATAGTTATGTGGGCTTCTTTGGATTGAAGTGACCTTGAAATCCATGAATTAAGTAGCAGCGTGTGTCTTGGTTTAACTCAGTATCATTTCTAAGTGCAAAAAAAAAGTTCCTATGTTTCTGTTCCCCAAATAAATCAATATTTACTGTTAGTCAGATAGCATTTGGAAACAGAAAAGTTATACTGGAGGTTTGTGAACTGCTCTGAAGCTTTGTTGTATGCAGCAGGCTCTGTTTGAACCTGCAGTTTGGCATAAACTTCAGATCACACTTTGTAGAGCCACTTTGCATATGGATGTGCATGCAGCATTGGGTTAGTTACTAAAAATGGCTTTTGCTCAAGTAAACCATTACAAGTCCCATCAGCCCAGCTCTGCCCTGTCTTTGCAACAAAGATCTGTTGCTACAGGCATTACTTCAGGAGAAGTTTCCAGTCGGGATTCAGTTTTGACGTAGATGGATGAGGACTTTGGTGAGACAACTCAAAAAGAGTTTGCCCTGCATACTTTTGCTGAGCGTTAAGCTTGGCAAAATGAATGATTACATTGAGAATTGCCTTTCAACAGTAATTGCTGGAAAAGATCTGCCCAGTTTTCTGTATGAGAGTGGGGATTTATTTGCTCTGTAAAATCAAAGTGGAATCCTACTTTCTCCTTTCAGAGCTACTCCTGTTTTGGGTTGTGTCATCAACTTTTTCTTTAGGAGAAGAATATTCCTGATGATAAAAGCAGTATACAGAAATGAGATTGCATTTTGGAAATTGAGTAATATCTTCTTCTTGATAGAGTCATAACCAATCAAAAAAATACAAATTTTAAAACAGACTTTTGAGGGGAAAAGGAAAAAAAACGTTTGTTGGAGAAGGTGCTGTTGGAGAGATGGACGTGTTGAGATGATTTCACCAAGCAGCCAAGTAGTTTTGTGTTCCAAGACTTTTAAGACCTGCACACAAGGTCCAACCAAATTTCTCTGACAGGTAAATGGATATGTTGTTAATAACCTAATATTCCTTATGTCAGAAATGTATTTTTGGAATGTGTAGGGCTAAAAGATGTCTTTTGTAATGCAGTACCCTGAAGTTAGAAAATATGGGAATTGAGAAAAATGTGATTTTTTTTCCTTTGTGCCTTCACCACGTAGCAGTTTAGGAAATGGTAGGATTCATCTTAATCCTTGTATGTTCTTCATTGTGTATTTTCAGGATTCCCCTTCGACTGGAACAGCCACAGTGGCTGGGCCCAGGACAAGTGCAATAATTGGACCTTCGACTGGACCAGCCACAGTGGCTGGTCCCAGGACAAGTGCAATAATTGGAGATCAGGGAACACCACCGAAGGTCCAGCTCCCCCTCAATATGTAAGCAGCTCATCTCAGTCACTGTGTATTTTTTGTTTCCAGTCCTCTGTGTGAAATCTGAAAGCCTGAATCTCAGCTCAGGAGCATTTTGAGAAAGATTCCAACTTCATACGTGACTCAGCCTCAGCTGAAACTGAAAAACAAGTAGAGAAAAGCAAGTCTTCTCCTTTTCTCTGTGAGCCCTTTTAGAGTGCTGGTATATTTGTTACAGGTGTATGAATCCCTGTGAAGAAAACAGAATGCCTCTCAGCTAGAGAAAATCTCCCTTCATTTAAAGCTCTTAAACAGGTGTCATTCCATGCAATCAAACACCTGATACATTCATCATTAACCAGAAAAAAATTACCTCAGGGCATTTTTTTCATTGCCATAAACAAAGGCAACAAATTAATTTCCTATCAGGGGCATATGGGCTTATTGAATAGTGTATAGAGTAACAGAAGGTTGAGTAGATACAGCACAAAAAGAGTACATTTCATTATAATAAATCTCTTTTGGCCTGGTGGGTTTGTCTGGTACCTGTCTAGTTAAAGTACTGAACCCTTTCCTCTCATCACATACATTTTAGGCAGTAGAACTAGGTACACACACACACATATGCACACCAGTATTTTAGGACTTTAGGATATGGTTAAAACAAGGTCTGAATTCAAAAATAAAATCCTAAAACAGCATAAGAAATTTACTTTAAGGACAATAGAGGAAAGGAGAACAGAACAAAACCAAATTTGTTCTTGGCTACTAAGGTGAGATCCTCCTACCTGAGGGGTACCACATATCCCAGAGAGGTCCCATCATCACCCTGTGGTTCCCCTCTGCAGCCTGTGTGACACACAGTGGTACACACATTTATTTCAGACGTTGCTCAGAATAACAGAAGCAGTAACTGGCAACATTTCCAGTATTTAGCTGCTGAATCAGGACATTTGCCAGCTCTCTGGCAATGCCCGTGCCTCAGCAAGCCTCCCCTTCTCCCTCCCCTGCTTCTCCTGTCGTCTCCCTCGTGGAGCAGCCTCATAATCCAGGCTGTCATTCTGCACTGGCGAGCCAAGTTCCAGTCAAAGAGGAAACGTTATCTGAAAGCTGGAGCAGAACTGGGGAGGTACAACCCTAGAGAGAGCCCTGTGGCTCCTGAGGTGTAAGTGGAGTCACAGGCAGCTGCCCAAGGCCAAGAACATGAACTACCTTCTTCCTTGGGCCTTTTTTAAGGCAAATTTTAATAAGCATTTTGGCTACTTCTAGGTCTTGCTCCCTAACCCTTAGCCTCATTGTTTCATGTAGCCCAGAATAACTTGCTGTTACATTTCAAGAGATTTCAGATTGTTGTTTTAACACTTTCTTCTCCATTGTCAAACGTTTGCTGGTGAAGTTTCACATCTAAAACCTAGTGAACTGTGAAAAGTGTCCAAGTCCAAAGGCTTTGGCTTAAGACACAATCAGCCTCAGCAAACAGGAGCACTAGACTTGATTCCCTACCAGCCCAGAAACACTTTCTGGGGAGGAAAGCTGCCTTCACTCACATTTTTTTCAGCCATGTATGAGAGGAGGCATCCCGCCAGCTCTTCCACAGCCCTCTCTCTTCCAGTGCATGGGACAAACACCTCTCCCTATGGGGTGGGCATGCCAGCCACACCCAAGCAGTAGAGAAAACCCTCTCTTTTTGCAGACTAATAGAGGAAACCCACAGGAATGGGCACTCGCAGTGCCCCATATAAGTGATGGGGTTGTCAGTCCATGAAGAAAGTGCTGATCACCCTCATTGTCCCCAGGGCACACTATATGATTATCCCATAGAAGTTTTCATCCATTTAGCCATACACAGGTCGGTCAGTTTTGGCATGGAGTCCAGACTGGGTTGTTATACACATTCTTTCAGTCTCTGCAAGGATTTTGATACTCTCTGGAGGATGTTTAAGCTCATTGAGATATTGGATATTCAGGCTTACGAGAGGCTGAGTTGGGGGAATTTGTAAGGAGGAACAGGAAGAAGATAATAGGAGAGCTGGAGACAGCAAGGGAAGCAGCCTATGATCCACTTAGGGTCATTTTCCTTGTACCTTCTTCCAGCATCTCAACCTGTAAGTTAAATTATTACATGTAGCCCCTTGGGGAAAGGTCTGAGGGATTCTACTTAAAGCTCTCTGTCCTTGACCCCTTAGCTTCTGCACAGAAGCCCTGTGTAAACAGCAGCTTAACCAGGTGTAGTTCTGCCTCCTCAAGTGAGTGGTCTGGCACTTTATGTCCTCACAGAGCACAGTGTTGAAGGATTAGCACTGAAGTGTGCAACCTTATTTCATGTTAGGGTGATGCATTTTTATCTTCTTCAGTTCATATGGAGCCTCATGTTTTTCCAGCAGGTGAACACCTACAGACCTGCTCAGGACCCCCTGATCATATAGGCTCAACATGGGATGTGCAGGATGGTTTCTCCCATCTACTGGCTAATGAAATACAGTTTCTGATTAGGACTTTGCAACCCATGCATGTGGTAAAAGGAGCCAGGCACATCAGCCTAAGTATGCCCCAAGGAGCTGTTACCAAATATTTCATGTTCTGCTCATTACTGCTGTTTATTTACTGCCTTCAGAATAAAAATAAGGAAATCTACTGGCATCATAAAGGAGTAGAATCAGGAAAACTAACAGGATTTATTCTTCAATTATATTTCCTGGAGAGCAGAAGTAAAAAGCCATGTATCATTTTTATTGGCTGCAAGTCTACAATTGCAATGGTTATAGTTTTCATTATTTCTCTGCTGTAAGTTGGGCAGCAAGCCTCTCCTCACCCACTCCGGAGCCTGAGAGCATTCTGCTGCACTTTGTAGTGTAAATGCACTTTCTGTAAGTGCTTCCCCTTTTGTCCTAATCTCTCAGCACTGCCTGTAAAGCACAAATTAAAGAAAAACATAAGAAGGCACAATTTTGATCAAGAATTACCAGAAATCCCTTTTTGCATTTGTAGAAAGGTGACAGTACAAAAAAAAAAAGGTATTTACAAAGAAAGTGTTGTTCTGTGTGTGTGCTCTTGCTATCCTATCCCAACTGTCTATTATTCCCCAAAGTGCAAGCAATCATTCTTAATTTTCAGCAAGGATCTCTGTATGCAGAGAGAATATCTTCAGGGACTTTAAGTTGTAGTCATTTCACAACGTTAGACACATCCCTGAAGTAGTAATAGAAGAACAAAAGAGAGATAAAAAGAAAGATTCTAAACAAAGGGAATAAATAAAAGTTGTAATTAAATAAGAAGTTTGACATATTGGGTCCTCTATTAAAGATTTATTAGAATACTTGCATGCAAAACATCTGAAGCCAAACTCTACCACTTCATTTGCTTAAGTAAAAATCCCCTTGCAGAATTTGGCACTCTGTCACTTTTTGGTTTACCCACACACTACAAGAATTGCCGTGCTAGATCAGAACAGTTTGGTGCCTTGTTTCTAAAGCTGGCCAGCATAAATAGCATGAGAAAGCTGCAAGAAAAGCTGCCTTAAATGTTTTTGAAGTAGCCTACCCATGAGAAAAATTTCTTCTGAAAATCCACAGTAGAGGCAGCTCCCACCCTAAAGCACACAAATCTATTCTTCATCCAGACATTAGGCATTGCAAAGCCTTCTGCCTCAGGTCCTGGTTACTCTGGCTCTCTGTAATTGTCTTCTCCTTCTGAACATGCTGCTAAGTCCTTAACTTCAGTGCTGCTTTGTGGCAGTCTTTTGCTTTGGTTATGCCCTGATTGAGAACTGTGTCCTGTGAATTTCTAGATTACCCCCTCCCTTAAATCTTACTAGTTATTCCCTTACTGTCTTGGTATCCAGTTGATGTTTCTCTGCCATTCCTTGTTTGGTGTTCTGTAAAAGTCCCTTTTTAACCACCACTTTCTGCTCCATGATTCAGAGGAACAGGCAGTGTTTGACATCAGCTGCATGCCTTCTTCTTGTGTGACCTCTCCCCACAGCTACCTAGCCCTGTATGCCTACAAGCCTCAGAAGAACGACGAGCTGGAGCTCCGCAAAGGTGAGATGTACCGGGTCATTGAGAAGTGCCAGGATGGATGGTTCAAGGGGACATCTCTGAGGAGCGGCATGTCCGGCGTCTTCCCAGGCAACTATGTGACACCCGTTTCAAGGTGAGGACCACTGGTCAAGGTGGATATGCCCGAGCTGGAGGTGAGAGGGATTCTGCATCTGGAGGATGCTGTAAACAACGTAGCTCTGCTTTTAAATCACATTCCACTTCCAGAAGTTTTCTGGTGGCTTTGCAAACTCGGGTAACGAAACTTGCTGGTTGAAGCTTTGGAGTTATCCATGTTCTCAGAAGATTTCACTAGTTGTGTTAGATTATGACATTTACAATCTTTGACTTTACAAAGTCTGATGAACTCAGGTTTTACTGTTGCAAAGAATCTGTTGGCTAATGATCTCTTTATTGCTGCAAAACTGCTGGGCATGTAATAGGGATAAACAAAATAAGGAATGCTTGTGTCTTGCTTTTCAGTAGCTCCTCACGTAGAATTTTTTTTTCCTTTAATCCAAGCAATTGGATTGTTTGGGTCTGGACTTCTTGAACCATTTAAAATTCAGAAGTTGTAGGAAACTAGTAAACTGATGGTAGCTCTGTTGTAGTTACAGAAGATGAGAAAATGATGTTTGGGGAGGAATGCCATTTGTCAGGGTTCAGTATTGGACAACACCAAATCAAGGTTGTTTCTGATCATTTCTGTTCTCAAGTGAATGTTGCCACATGGATGCCCCTATCTCCTTTGGAGCAGCTGTGGGTTTGCAAACTGAACACACTCCTCCTCATGTGCTCCCAGCCTCTCCTCCCACATGCACACGGTCTCCACCGTCTTTCCCTCCTCTCCAGAGAAAGGCACCTCACAACTCAGACAGTGCTGATCTCGAAAAACTGATCCAGATTTGTTCCATCTTCAGTTTATGTCAAGTTTGTAATGTGTGGACTGAGTAAGACCAAAAGTTAAGAGCCGATTAGAAGATAATAATTAAGCCTACTGACAGTCCTAATACTGCATTTCAATAAAAAAAAAACATTAATTCATAGGTTCTTCACTGTTCATCAACCTGAATGTATTTACCTGATTTTATAGAGGCCCTTGGCTGCCTTCAGTCCTTGCCTCTTTGGCTCTTAATTAGTAAAGAAGTTTGTGCAGCAGGGTTGGTGATCTGAATCAGCAAGACTTTATTAAATGCAGCATGTCACAGCTAGAACAAGACAGAGAGAAGTGCTAAAGGGCAAAAGTGCTTTCCACAAAGCCTGAAAGGAGCTTTCTGACTCTATGTGAGCTAATTAAGTTGCTATATAAATCACCCTCAGCGAGAACAGCAATAAAAATCTGATAGCAACAAAATCTCCTATTTGCTGAACTTTCAACTTACCTTATTTCCCTGTGACAGAAAAGCAGAAGAGTAGATTCATCCCTGTTTTTCTGCCACTCCCTACAAAACACAAGAAAAAGAAGTTGCCTGTGAATTTATTAGCACTGAACTACTGCCAGTTGTGGGCAGAGCATAGTGGGAAGAGGACAAGACCCTCGAGATGGACAGAGAGGCATAAGAGGGCAGAGAAAATTTGGCACATCCAACACCTGTCCAGCTCTGTGGGAGTCACAGATAGTTTCTGTACCTGTTGAGGTACACGTTTGCCTGCACACAGCTCTCTCTTAGGTATGATTTCCTGGCAAACACCATCTAGTGCAGATGGCCAAGCCAGCTCCACCTGAACCTTGCTGCTACCCTGCCAGCTCTTCACAGCAGATGACAGACAGTCAAGATTTCCATCTGGTGGGATTCCCAGCTTTTCCTACCTGGAGGCTGATTAAAAAAAGAAATCAAAAGGGAAAAAATAAAAAAAACTCAACCAGATTAATTTAGCCAAATGTAATCCAGCCAAACCATGAGATGAGTCAAGTCCATAACACTAGTGCTGTTTTCCCTCGTGTGATTTTGGGTGGAATGGGGACTGGGCAGAGGGGATGGCTACCCTTTGCACATTTGGACCATATCTTCCAGCCTGTGTTTTGGTCTCTTTAGAATTTCACTCTTTGGGCTCTTTCTCTTTCCACTCTTTTCTTAGGGTTACTGTTTCTGTCTTGTCCTCTAGATCAGACCAGGCTGTGCATCATAGTCTTTCTTTTTGCTCTTCTCTTTGTGTTCCCACATACCAGTTTTGGGACCCAAGAAAGTTCTCCCAGTCCCACCCCCCCATAGGTCAGTCTTGGACCCTTTCTGTTATTCTCTCCTCCCTTGCTAACCCCTGCACAGTCTCATTTCCATTTCTTCCACCATATATATTCCCCTTGCATGGTATCCCCCCTGCTGTCCTTTCCTGGAGGAGGACCTTGGCACATGGAGCAGCCCAGGACAGGAACAGTACAAAATGATCCCCCTGTTTCATGGCATCTACTGCTGGGGAAGGAAATTACTCCAGAACCTGAGGAAGAAACTCAGAGCTGCTGAGCAGCAGCTGAGTTTGTCTGTTGGTGTTTTGTCCTCCCCAGTGTCCTCCTGCTCTGGTCAGAGAGTTTCTAGCTCTGTGGTAAGAGGACCAAGACCTACTCCAGGACAAACTTCTTGCATAGGAGAAAGAGCCTTGTTCCTTCCCTCTGAGGTCTACTCAGATGAAATGTAAATTGTATATGCAGTTTAGGTGAGCAATGAGAAAGGGAGTGATTGTTGCTTGGATTTTTCCTGAGGTCAGCTGCATTCCCTTCCCATCTACATTTCCGTAGCAAGTGTAAGCTAGGGGTGGTTGCATCAGTAGGGTACGTGCTCAGCCAAACCAGTCCCTGCCAATTCTGCTGCTTTTCAGTCCCCTTCAACAGCCACACACACATATTTGATGTTATCCATCTTTTTTTCCCCCTTGGGGACTGTATGCAGGTTTGGGCCTAAGAAAAGATCCCTGACTGTTTGAATTATCACTCCATTAGTACCTGTAAAATAGCCACTGGCACACGAAGTGACATTTGGAAGATATCCATTTCTTCTGAATATAGATTTGTGGTTTTACTAGAAACTACTAGGACAGAAATGTAGCTTAAGAAAAAAAAAATTATGAGAAAAATTATCTTCTCCATTTTTACCCTGCACTTCTCCCCATAGGACAAAGGGGTGAAAATGCCCTCCAGCATGCCTACAACTTTGTCCTGTAGAGATAAATACACCTCTATCTTGGCTCAACACCTGAGAGAGGATCGTGTTGGACCCCCTGAGTAACTGGGGGTTCCCAGCAGCATTGTGGCTGTGTAGGGGGTCTCTGCAGCACACTTACACTGTGCCTTGTCTCTGTGCAGGGTGCCGGTGGGAGCCGGGCAGCCCAGGAACAGCGGAGCCGGCGGAGCTCCAACGACAAAAGGAGCCCCAGGAGCCATCCACCCCATGGGGGCTGGTCACACCAACGCCACCACGGCTGTCAGACCTGTTGTTCCTATCACTGCTCCTCAGACCCATCCCCAGCTCCAGGCGGCCTCCCCACAGCTGAGCAACTGCCTGAGATACTCGGCTCAGCAGCCGGCCGGCCAGCCCCGCAACGCCATGCAGATGGGTATGTGCACACCCACCCCTGCCTCCAGTCACCAGGATTCGTGTAGCCCTCAAGTGCCAGCCTCTCAAACCTCTCTCTGCCCACAGCTTTCTTCTCGTTTTAGTCACAGCTCAGTCAACGTGTGTTTGATTTGCTTGTAATATTTACGGGCTTCTATTGATCTCTGGGAACCACGTTGCGTTTATCAGGTTGTTGTGTTGCTACAGCTGAAATAGATTGTAGTGTTTACAAATATTTATACGATTTATCTGAGTGAAAGCAAGCACCCTGCATACTGAGGAGATTAACAGTCCTGAATCTGGTTGGCTCACTGAGGGAAAAATACGGCCCTTATTGCAGAGCGAGTAACACACGACTTAAAATTAAGCAGCATTTCATTGGGCTTCAGGGATGAAAGGTATTTATTAGGCAGAACAGGACCTGGTGTTAGTGATAAAGCCAGAGATCTAAAAAATACTGCCACCTTTTTGAAATGAGAATAAGAACTTCTCACACCAGGAGGCCTCTGTTCTTTCTAGGCTCCCTTTTCTGAGGCACAGCGCAATTTTCTAGAGTACAATTTATTTCACTTTCCCCGATGTTAAACAGTTCTGATGTTGAATAAAGTAAAATTAAATCCTGTGGTGGGACTTTAGAGCAAAATTTAAAGCGTTTTGTTTCTTATATTTTACAGGGATGTGAGCCATTTTGTTTACAAAGGCAGGTCAGTGAGGGCTGTGACCACTGAAAGCTGAGGTCTTAGGTACAAAGCAGAGCAGGCACAAATGAGAAATACACTGCAGTGTAAGTCACAGATTCACACTTTTTGAAGCCAAAAGGCACAATTATGACCAACCAATCTCATCTCCTACCCAGTCCAGACCAAAGGGAAGAAAACATAATGAAATACATGTGGATCTGAGTCTTGAACAGTGCAGACTCAACGGTGGCAGGACTTTACATGGAATCTGTGTCATGCTGAGGAATAATCGCTTTGTCCTCTTTTTGTCTAGTTCAGACAGGGCTGCTTTCCTTTCAAGTCACACCCTTTGAAAAGACCTGCTGCTCCCACAGTGCACAGGCAGAAATGTCCCCTCGTGGGCAAGGCTCTCAGGAAGCATTCGGGTGCTCCTGGTGCCTCCCGTGCCCATGCCAACAAGCAGATGACTTCCCTGAAACTAAGGCAGCAGATCATTTTGCCTCATGCACCTAGCATGCCCCACACCTTCCTTCCACAGTGCTGCTGTACTACACCTCCAGCAGCTTCCTTGGTTGGAGATTGCTTCTCCAGGTCACTCTAACATCTTAAAGTGCCAAGGAGCTGGCAGGCAGTGTGATCCAGGGACCACAGAGCTGCTCCAAAACCCCCTAAGCAGGGAGTTCTCCAGCCCTTCCAGAAGGTTCGTGACTTTGTTATTTTAATTTAATAAACCTTTGCCAGGATAAATAAAGGGAATTTTTCATGGGTATCAGCATTTTTCTCCATAATGGACGTCTTCACCAGTATCCTTTGGACCAGAGCCCCTCAAAAGGTGTTTTAATCCTGCAGGACAAAGCCATGTACAGGGTCTTTTGGAAAAGCTTTCCAAGAGAGGCATCTGGCACAGTATTCAAATCACGTTTCTGTTGGCTTGCAGTATACATGAGTAACAAATCAATTTTGCACAAGGCCACTAATGTAGGAATACACACGATATGAAATATGAGTGGTGTAGAACAAAAATAGCCTTCTGTGAGCATTGCTAATTAATAGCACGTTTGATGCAGCACAGTCCAGATCCAGAGATCCCAGAGCAAAGGCATACATTGTAACAGTAAGCAGATGAAATTGCAGAATAAAAAGTGAGAGCTCTGCTCAGAGATGGTTTTTCTGAGGCCATTTATTTTACAGTTTCTCATGTTTTCTGTTTCCTTTGTGTCTGGAAACACCAAGTCCTATATGAAGGAAGTGGTGTACTTAATATGATGATCAAATCAGTCTTCTACATCTAGATACCTGCAGTGAAATTCCATTATTGTGCTTTTCCTCTAAATTTAGGAAATCCATTGCTCTCTACAACCAGTAGTTCAAAACCTTGACCCTGCAACATTAACCATCCCAGAAAACTAGGTTTTGGGCAGCAGTGGTCACTCATCACACAGGTTCCAAAAAGGAAAATCAGAAGGAGGGAATCACTTAACAATAACCAAACAGTAGTGCCCAGTTTGGCTCTCTGGAAGGGAATTTCTCATTCCAGTGTATGTTCTTGGTGCTCCAGGGAAGGAGAACATGGTAATGAGTAGTAAAAACAGTCTTGAAAGCATCTGGAACAACCACTTTTAGGCCCTTCCTCATGGTACGTGGTAAAATCACATCAAGTTCAAGACTTGATGATGGTTAATGATGATCTGCTACAAGCAACATTAATAACAAATGATGTTATAAAGTCAGGGAGTTACCATGAGGGAGAATTATGTAAATTTTGGAGGTGCTAATCTGATGATTACTGGCCCATCATGCTCAGTATAGCTTCAGATAATAGGGCATAAGGCTGGGGGATGAAATTCCCTCCTGGCAGCAGTGCTCAGATGGTGTAGTGAGTATGATTAATGGCACTCCTTATCGTTTCAGCCCCTGGTAATGGGTGCTGCTGTTAACCATAGAAACAGAAAAGAGTGGTTTGAGTTGTTCTACCATTGTTGTTTAGTTATAGATTGAGTGAACTCCAGCTGCTCCTTGTGTAAAAATGTATCCTTCAGATGAATTTGTAAGACAATGACAAATCAGAGTGGGTCAGAAGTTTTCCAATAAAAAAAAAAAAAAGCTTGGTGTGCAAAGAAAAGCTGATTTGTTGGACTCAAAGCTTTTTGTCAGGAATGGATGCAGTTCAGCCAGACAAGCTGTCCAGGCTCAGGATGCAAAGGGATACACAGCTGCCCAGAGCTGTACTCTGCAGAGGAGAACAGTGCAGTCATCAGATCCCAGGTTTTCACATTCCAGGTGAATGTTCTGACCAGAATAGAGGCTATTGTGGGGTGGGTGAGTAGGCTGTGCTCAGAAAAATGTTCAAAGGTTCAAATTTTGCACTGAGACAGAACTAAACTGGATTATGAAACCTTGAAATCCTTTGTGAAATGGGCATTTTCCAGTCAGTCCTACTATTGAATCATTTCAGTGAGGGAATATCTGAGTGTGGACTCAGCTTCTAGTCTGTACATAGCTGAAGTGGAGCTGTATGTAGGTTACCCCTAAGCAGCCAGCCAACCTGGGAGTCAAAGGCAGCATCGTTGTGGAGCTTTATCCCATTTTTTGCAACATGAGGCATGCAACAGGCTCCCAAATCCCTCAAGAGCTGACCTGGCCAGCTGTCGTGGTCCCTGTTAAACAGACAAGCACTAATTCCTGGTTCCTAGTGCTTGTAGGCAGGGTTTTCTCAGCAGGGCAGCAAGACTAAAAGGCACTGCATAGTCCCTTAGGGACTTTGCTGGCAGAGATGAGGCTCAGTTCAGAAATCCTCGGGTGGATTTCTGCTTAATTTATCTTGTGCAGCACAGGGATGTGCTGTTGATCATTTTGTGAGGGCCGAAACAAGAGACCTTCCTTTGTGATTGCTGTCTGTGAGGTTCCTGTGGATCAGCCAGGCTAACCCTTTAGGTCTCACGTTGCGTTGCTCCAAAACCTATTAAGTTAGGAAGGGTTCCTGGAGGTTCAGAAAACAGCTCAGCTGGAACAAGATAAGGTATTTTAAAAACACAGTAGGCTTGCTATTTATTTCCAGGCACGGGCAGGGACGGTCAGGCTG
>NW_008627867.1:0-223 GCF_000691845.1 Merops nubicus | reverse complement strand
CCCAGCCATTTTGGCGACTGCAGCCAGGAGGGAGACTGCCAGGATTGAGCCGACAACGCTCTCAGGCTGAGGTCTCCTGGGCTAAGGCTACGGGCTGAGCTCTCTGTCAGGGCGGGCGCCCCGCGGGAGCGATGGCCACGGGAGGGCCGGCTTTGGCAGCGCACGGGGGGCCTAACGGTGCTCTGTGCTCCCTCCGCAGCTCACCCCCCGGTGCCGGCCCCGG
>NW_008627866.1:0-9655 GCF_000691845.1 Merops nubicus | reverse complement strand
ATGATTCTATGATTCTAAACTGACATTTATAGGATTGCAGGGGTCTCTTCTCCCAAGCAATAGAATAAGAGGAAATGGCCTCAATTTGCACCAGTGGACATTTAGTTTGGGTATTAGGAAAAACTTCACCAAAAGGGTTGTCAAGCATTAGAGCAGGCTGTCTAGGAAAGTGCTTGTGTCACAATCCCTGGAGGTATTTAAAAGGTGTATAGATGATGATATGATTTTGCGGTGGACTTGGTAATGTTAGATATATGGTTGGACTTGTGATCTTCAAGGTCTTTTCCAACAGAAACGATCTTATGATTTTGTGAAATCCCCATTAGTAAAAAGAGGTCAATTATATGCTTAAACACACTTGCTTATAAACGTTCCCCAGCTATATTTATATGTCTAAAGAAAAACACAAGGAAATAAACCTTATGTTATTTCATTGTATATAGTACTCCTCACAATCTTCATTTCCTTCTGATATTTCTTATTTCCCTGAACTGAGAGTAAACTTTGTGCCTGTGTATTTGCTTCATGACTCATTCAGTGGCATGCTAATTCTAAGCAGAGCATTATATTCAGTTCTCTGATATTTAACCAAAAGAATCCGGCCCAAGTATGGGACATTGCATACACACTCAGTGCAGTACTTAATGAAAAACCTCAGTTGGAAAATATTTAAAATGATGAGATTAAATAAAAAGGAAGACCATTTACTGGAAAAGCATTTTTTCTTTCATCCTTGCAAAAGGTTATTTATTAGTTATTACATTGCACCAAATTAGAGGTATCAAAGCAAAGATGTGTTCTCCAGATCCTGCCTTTCTGAGTAGATGCTACATGACTTTGTCACTTCTGGTTGAGTTAACTTGCATTTGACTTCAATATAACCACTTGAGAGAGGACATCAATAGAAATACTGGGAGGAAGTATATTCCTATTCCTATTAGGGGCAGGAATGTCAGATGATTACAGTATTGATTACATTAAATTTAAATTTTAAATATTCTGTGAACAGTTTGCTTAGACAATTTTTGTTTGTTTGTGTTTCTGTTTTGAGTCTCAATTCCTTAAAATGGCCTTTACAGATGAATTGAAGACACAGAACTGATCTCTCTTTTCCATGAAATTTTTTGCCCTGGTGATCTTTTCTCCAGTATCTTCCGTGTTTATATCAGATAGACAATCAAGATGGTAGGCTTTGTTGAGTTGTGATACACCAGCAGCTTGTTTAAACATTAAAGTTGCATCTTTAAAGAGGTGGTTCAATCAACTGCAAAGGCTGGTTCTGCAAAGGCACAGAATAACAGTTAGAAAGAAAAAGGATACATTCAAGGTTATGAAAGCCATATACTTTCCCAAAGAGTTATGGAATATTTGATGGCTACATTTTGTCTTTTTAGTCTTCCCTGTATACTCAGCCTAATCAATATCATCTTTTCTTTCTGTTGACCACAGTGGTAGCATGAGGGAACAGCAATGCAAAGTATCTTTATAACATTTAAGGGAAATAGCTTAGGCAATGTTTTCACTTGCACATGGTCACAGTTTAGGTGCAGGGCCGCCCCCAGACCTGTAACAGATGCTCCCCCCCCCCCCGACCAAAGGGGAAGAGGAAGGGAACAAAGGAGAGAGAGTTATCAATTAGAAAAGAAAACACCTTTAATGAAAATATTACTACAACTAATATTAATAATAATAACAATAAAATGGATTATATACAAAACTAGTATTGAACCCAACTCTCCTCCTGAATGGCAATATGTCACTGTCACCCCCAATGCTGGGCAGCAGCCCTCAGGGAAAAGTCCCAAGCTGGACTCAGCCACAGAAGGCAACTTGGTACAGGAGCTGGATTCTGGAACTCAGTGCAGGAACATGTCTCAGGATCAAATGCAGAATGGATGAAGTCCTCCTCAGATCCCAGCCATTGAAGAAGCAGCAAAAGAAAGGAAGGAAGCAGAAAGGAGGCAGAAGGTCACGATCCTTCAGCTTTTATACTGAATATGATGGATATGGGATGGAATACCCCACTGGTGAATTTAGAGTCACTTGCCCTGTCCACTCCTCCCTGCAGGCACAGCTTGTACTTTCTTTTCCCCTCAGTGTGGTACATACAATTTAGCAGTGACCTTGGTCTGCTTTTATGCTGACCACTTGTCCAACTAGGAAGGATATTATCATCAACAAGCAAACCAACAGCCAGAGTCCTTCCTCCACCACCACATCATACAAGCTGCCAGACCACTAGAGGGAAGAATAAGTTTGCACACTCACAACAAAGGATGCATAGAAGTGAGCAAGTTGACTCCAGAACCATATTGTGGTAGATGGAAGCAACCAGACAAGGACTCCAATTACATAATAGTTCCCCACAGAGAGACTCATCATCTTGTCCCACCATCCTGGGAGATCCACTTGCTATGAAGAGTCAAGGAGCATTTTCAAAAACCAAAATCCCCACACAGCACATGAACTATACAAACAGATCTCCCAACCCCACTGCAACCAGCCAGCTCTTATAAAGGGGGCTTCTTTCCCCACCTCCAAGTTAATGTGGAAGGTGGGGGCACCTGGTGGTGATCTCCTAATCAGTTCCCACCCAAGTCTGACCAGACCCTGGGTGTAAACCAATCAAGAGGGTCCTGGTTGTCGGCATCATCCATATGCCAACCCCCATTCAGGGCTGGGAATTTAACCCCAGTGCTTCATCTGCATACCAGTCGTTGGTAGAAACTCTAAATATGGAGTGTTATCACTGCTAGAAGCAGATATTGTCTGTGAAAACATGCTGCTAACTTCAGAAAATATGGTTAATTAGAAGATCATTAGCTGAAAATTAAAATCACTGAACAGCATTAGTTCTGTTCTACCCCAAACCAGGACCCACATTTACTAGCACAGCTATATTGCTGTTCTGCTTTTCCGTACTCAGCAGCAGTCCCTGTGAAGTCATAAATATAATTTTGCCTGTAAGACCTCTACAGATTCTTCAGAGAATTGAACAACAAAATGCAATGTAATCCAATTTTATAGTAAAATGACAGAAATTGTTTTCCTGACCCTTTAACTTTATTTTTACTAGTTACTAAATACTAGAAAAGTTGAAAATTTGAGAGGTATACTAGCAAAATGCAACTAGTGTTCCAAAGGTCGTAAGTAGGTTTTAAACGGAGTAACTGCAAAATCATTATATACTGCAACATCATTATATACCTCTAGAATTAGAGGAACATATCACTTCTCTTGGTAGACAAGCAAACCTCTTGTAAATTATCTACTAGAAGGATTCAAAATTGAACTTTCCAATGGGTCAGAAAAAGAGTGAGCAAAACGCCCATCTGTAACACCCTTCGGATTTTAATCAACTGTCCTTCTTATTGCTGTGCCTATGAAAAAGGCCTAAGGGCTCATTCATGAATTGAACTTCTATCTTGGGAAGCTGAAAGGTATCCCAGGCACAAGAGTAGTCTGAACCATATTTCTGGGGCTATTTCAAATCTGGATCTGTGTTTATGATAGCAGATGGGTGAGCCCTGGCTGTGGAAAAAGTGCATGTAGTTGGATATAGCCGAAAGACTAGAAAATAAAAGAAGGCAAAACACCAGAATCCCAGATAATTCAAGGAATATCCTGTTATTGCATTTATTGACTAGTGCTGTACACTAAATATAGCAACATTCAGAAAACCACAAATATACTAAACATTACTAGTGAACACAACTAATAAAAGTTAGTCTTCTGACTTTTCAGAAGACAGCGTAAATGAGTTAAGATCCATGAGCCATGTAGTTCTCTTTAGAGTTCAAAGTTTTCCAGTATCACTCAATCTTCAGTGTGTTAAAGTATCAGTTAAAAGTTGTAAGTGTTAAAGCCCCTCTATCAGTTCCATGAAAGCTTATGAGGTTGAATTTAGGGCAATGTTATGGTAAGCATCAGGCAACACAGAGACTTATGCTTTTTCATATTACCATGTAACCATTCCGGCCAGTGTGTTTAGAGACATGGGTTTTTTTTTACCAATTTACTTATATATAACTTCCAACACAGTTTAGTCCCTCTATAGATATGGTACCTGCAACTTTCTCTGTATAGCAAATATGATCAAGTGAGAATGTCAACAGCAGTCTATAATCCTGAGTTTATACTATAAGATGCAAACTGAGTTAACTCATATAGAAGCAATCAATGTTTCCTACTATGTAGACCCACTGGAGTCAAAAGTAAATAGGCATGCACATGTGTATAAGTCGTGGTTATGGGCTGTGTAACTGTTCTGAAAATATTTCTTTTGCAATTTTCTGAAAATTTTTAGAAATTATTAAAATGTTTGGATTTATGAAGCACTGCTCCAAGGCTGCTAGTTGTATTATTATCAGCACAAAGTTTATTCCCCATACTCATTATCATTTGAAATAAATGTACTTATTAAGTTTTCATAAATTTCATCTTCTGCCTGTTGTTTTCCTGATCTTGTCTCTTTTATCCCACCAACTTTGAAGGCTGCATTTGATTTCTTCTTCAGAAGATGGAGATTTTCAAGTATTTCACAACATATTCCCTGATCAGAGACTAGCGCCATCTGAAATGTATGTCTTTATTTATTCAGTCAGTTTCTTATTATATCTGTCTGAAAATTGACAGAGCCACTTAAACAGAGGCTGCAGCTGCCACAATATTTAATGTGAAGAATGAACAAAACATGCATATTTTTTTTTTTTTTGCCAATGAACAAGAACACAGAGGTGATTCAAGACATCCATAGCAATCATTATGCCATTAGATAGCAACTAAGTAACAAGCTGTGGAACAATAAACAATTAAAGTTTGTGTATCAGCCCTGTGTACAAAGATGCACTGATAATCAAAAAGTAATGAAGACTCAGTATAAAATCTACCACTCAGTAAAAATCTGAAATCTGGGCATGGTATAGTAGTGGGTTCCAGAAAAACGCATTAATTTTTCTAAATTTTAGCTAATTTAAGCACCCTTAGTACATGTGTCATACTCTACTAATAACTTTCATGTTTAACATGGGCTGCTCACAAAGGGCTTGTTAGCATTTCATGGGCACAGCAGGGGTAAGAACAAAGTGCTCCACAGAACAGATAGAACTACTTACTAGTCTACATGAAGATGGGCATGACTACAGGCTTTCTTTTGGAGATAATGTGGTTATGCAAAGTCAGTTCCTCTGATTACATGGTGATTTAACAGTAAATTAGTAAAATATTCAGATTTTTCTTGGAATTTTTGACCTTTCCCTTATTTCAACAGTTAAGTGAACACGTACAAAGAAGTGTTAAAATCTGTGCTTACATACTACTATTTTGCCTTCAGGAGAACCGGAAAAAAGCTGTTATAAAATCATCTAGGGCCTTTCCTTTATACAGTTGTATTATATTATTTTGTACTCTGCTAATACATGTGATATATCTCTGACAATAACACTATGTGTATTTTTGAACAAGGTGATATTTGCACCTCTTTTTATAATTTTCTTTTATTCCATTTAAAGGGAGTGGTTAATGTAAATACTTGACATTAGTGTGGCCCATTCTGTAAAAATAAAACCAAAAGCTAGAAGGAGATGGAGAATAAACGTGTTACAAGCCATTACTGTGCTGCCCTATTAATGGCTGAAATCTATGTGCTTTAGGTTAGGAAAGAGATACAAACTATGACTAAATCAGAAAAAATAATAGCTACTGAACATTAGTTTTCAGTCTCCATAAGCAGTACAGTAATATTGTTAAAATACTGTTTGTATCTAATTGCCTTACTGCCTGAGATGGCCTCATTTCTGCAGTTTCATCTGAATCTTCAAAGACCTATTGTTTCTGAAATGAGTTTTGCCTTTTATTCCTGGTTTAGGAAATAGCTTGATGTGAATTTTGGCAGATAATAAAGCTGAAGATTTCACATTGGTTGGATCCCCTACTACATTAAAAGACAATCTTAGAAGTCTCAGGTCAAGAGAAAATCATAACTCTTTAAAATCATAAGGGAAGAGGGAGGGGAGAATTTTTGGAAACTACACAGCAGCTCTGTGGAACAGCAGTAAATGGTGGCATAAACTATCTTTAGTTTTAGTACAAACGTTTAGGCTGTAGAAATTTTTCTCCACAAAGTCTAAAAGTGAATATAAGGGAAAGGGAAATCTCTTCAAAGATGCAATATATCTGTCAGATTTTATAAAATGGGAAGTGTCAGACCTGGCCAGTATTTGAATGAGACTCGTTGAAAGAATATGTAGATGTTTCAGGGAATTGCTGCTTATAATTCAGTAGGTGACTTTCTTTTTCTGACATAAGATTAAATCAAATTGCTTGTTCTCTGGGGTTCTACACTATACCTGGGTTGCAATTAAACAGTAAGGGTGACATTCATATCACCTGTTCTAATGTCTATGATACAGATGTATCAGGCTCAGTAAATCACCACAGGATCTCTTAATAGACAATAGGGAAAAATAAATACCTTCAGTATGGGGTCATTCTAGTGTATTTTAGATACATTAGGACCAGCTTAATCAATCTAATATATTTTGATTAAGTGTATTGTTCTAAAGAAACTATTGATAAGTTCAGGAATGCTGAATTTTGAGAGTCATAGAACATAGAATCATAGAATGTTAGGGGTTGAAAGGGACCTCTAGAACTCATCTAGTCCAATCCCACGGGCAAATCAGGATCACCTAGGGCAGGTTACACAGGAACACATACAGGCAGGTTTTGAAAGTCTCCAGAGAAGGAGACTTTTCAGCCTCTCTGGGCAGCTTGTTCCAGTGCTCTGTTGTGACCACCTTCTTGAATACAGCTTTATTACAGCAGACATATTCTCTTTTTCTTCACTATGTTCAGTGATGCCACTTAATAGCCACTAGTAGTTTTTGTGAAAACTCCCATTCAAACTCATAAAAATGAACTTTTCTTTTTGTATCTTACTTAATCAGATATTTGCAAAGGAAAACTCAGATGTAATTATTATAGAACATTAATCTCTTTGCTTATCAGGTTTTCTACTTTCACTTCTTCAGCTTGTGGGCAGGAGGGATAGTAACTCATATAAAGTCATTAAGATTGTCTCTGACATCTTATTGGAAAGCAGCTTAACAAGACCTGAAGCCAGAACCTTCTAAGCTGAGGAACATCTAATTTCACCTGTGTTACAGTTTTCTGATAAAGGAATTGAATTTTTACCCTTTCTTCTCTTGGAAGTCCTATGTTTGCTTCAACTACATCTATAATTTCTTTCTGTATGCACTTTTATTTTTACTTTGGGGTTTTGTTATTCTTTTAAAATAAAAACTCTTTATATTTTGCGTACTCTGTTTGGTTTCTTTTTCATTTTCTTTCAGAAAAGGGAGATGATAGCTGGGAATCTTGGACCTGCTTTTGTTTTTTTTGGTTTTTTTTTGTTTGTTTGTTTTTGTTTTGTTTGGTTTGGTTTGTTTGGTTTTGGGGTTATTTTGTTGGGGTTTTTTTTATATTTGTTTTGTTTTGTTTTGTTTTTTTTTTGTTTGTTTGGTTGGTTGGTTTTTGTTTGTTTGCTTTTCCTGAGAAATTCAGAAAAAAATGAGTTTTTTACACCTTAACCCAAAGAATTTTGGAGAATCATTTGGAACTGTAGAAACTGTTCTGAGTAACTTATCAACCTTAATTTCTCTATTATTGTAGAACTTGAGATATAGATAATTTTCCAAACTGTATCTTCAAATATCTTCAGGTATCTCTATATACATAAGTGCATAAAACTTACAAGCTTGGTATTAATTTTTATATATGACCAACATGTAATTTGGCACTCCTTTTCTTTAGTAGACCAACTTCTGTAGACCATTAATGGAGCAGACAAAGAGGAAGGGAAATAGTAGATGAGAAAACTTCTAAATTATCCACAAAGTTGAACTTCACATAAGAATTATTCCCTCTAAGCTAATGAGCTATGCTGGACACTGTTACCTATGTAAATCAGTGATGCTACAAAGAATAAAAGAGGGATCAAAAGCACTAAAGAATAAGGAAGGCTGTTCACATTTCAATTTTGAGGATATAAGGTCACATACTAATTACATATTACTTTCAGGTATATATGGCTGTTTAGATAAACAGCATGGCCAAAGCCTAAATCTTTAGGCCCTATCCTCCTCTTCAGAAGTGCGATCAACTCAAGTGAATTGTGATCAGCTTAAACATAAGGCCGACATAGATTCCCTACTTCTGCACAACAAAGAACTGGTTTATCTTCCTGGCTAGATGCAGTAAAAAGAGATTAATTTAATAACGATAAAACAGTTTTCATAAGTTTGTGGGAGACACACAAAAGAGTTAACCAAGCATTAATTCCATCACTTTTCTGAAAGTGTAAAGAAATCTTACATGTAAATGTTATAGTTACAGGGACTGTAAGAGCAGTTGCTGTCTGGATAGATGGATCTGGAGGCACAATCACCCCTGGAAGGCTGAATGAATTTCCTGAAGCAGACCTTACTCCTTTGTCCTTCCATACAGCAGATGGAATGGTAAATAACACTACCCAGAATGGTGGTGAACCAGTGCTGTCTGTGGACTGTGACTTTGTGAGAGGCTTATGATTTGCCTGGTCTGGTAGTCCCTAGTCTGTATGTTACATCTGTTTCCTGCATCAAAGAACAATGCATGCAGTGCATCCCTGCTATGACCAGTGGGAACTTGTGGATGTGCATATGACTGTGAATCAGCATCTCAGGTTTCTTTTGTTTCATCCTTTCTCCCACCTTATCCTAAGAATAGTTTTGCATAAGCCTCCATGCCATCAGCAGATCAAAAACTAATGCCAGCAGTTGCAGAAAGGACAGAAAATGGCTGAGTCCAAACAAACCATTTATTTATAGACATCGTTTAAGTGTGGCTCTCCTCAAGAATGGTTGATTTAGCTCTTTGCCATTAGTTGGGAAATGGCAATGTCATTGGTGGGTTTATTTGTACATGTGGGTTCTAATAGTACATTGTAACAATATATGGTTCTTCAAAGGTTTTTTTCCTGTGTATGGGCTAGGTTGTGTTCAGTTCTCAGTTACAAAATTGAAAGACTTTGTCTGGAGATTCATTTCACAGTAAATAACACTATATTAGCCAATGTACATAGTACTTTACTCAAAAGAATTTACACTTAGGATTAGCTAAACATGCTAAACAGAAGGAAAATATCACCCAGATAGCAGGTAGCTATTTTCCCACTCCTCTAGGAAACTCAGGTAAATCTTGGTCTGAGAATACCAGTATTAATTGTAATACTTCTTCCTTTGTTAGAACTGACCAAGAAAAAATGGAAAAGCACTGGAACCATTATAAAGATTCCATTTTCTGTATATACTGAAAGTATGGTAATTATGATGTTTTCTTAACTGTTAATAGTTTTAAATTAGTCTTCCTAGAAATACTTTTTTTTTCAACTAAGCTTATACAATTTGATGTCAGGTAGGAGAACCATATTAGTAGTTAATACTGGTTGTCAATGTCTAGACCATTCTCAAGAGCAGTACCACTGACTAGTAAGTATAAATAACTGTCTGTTCCGGGTCATGCAGGAAAATGTCTACTGTTCCTACTACCCTTCCTACATGGATGTAAGAGTGGTTATTCTGGAGCAAGTGCAGTAAGCCACAACATGTCATTCTAT
>NW_008627865.1:0-9138 GCF_000691845.1 Merops nubicus | reverse complement strand
AGACCTGTTCTACTCCCACTCCCCTCTTCCTGTCTTTGGGACTTCCTGCTGGGATCTATATAAGGGGCAAGAAGACACGCCTCGGTCTCTCTTGCTCTTTTGCTCTTTTCCCCGAACACACGCTGCTCTGCTGTTTGCGGTTCCCTGTGCTGTACGTGGCCGTGGCCATCTTGAAGACCTGGGCCTGATCTACAGAGTCTTCCCTGCCTCCATCTACATCCAAGGAATGTGCATCTACCTCCATCCAGTGAGATCTCAATCCAGTGAGATCCAGCACTGGGGAGCCTCAGCACAGCATTTGGGTTTTGTATATTTGGAATTTTAATCTTCCTGGCTTTGTTGTTATTATAATCCCTTTACCCTGTTAAACCCCTACCCTTCTTCTTTTCTGTACTCTGTTAAACCCCTATCCTTTTTCCTTTCTGTTCCCTGTTAAATAATATATTTAATTTTGTTAACTTTCAATTGGTGCAAAGCTTTCATTACCTCTGCTTTCCTTTGTTTACTTCTCTACCTGTGAGAACTAAGGGATAAGGGAGGGGGAACACAATTCTGCCTTCTAACTGAGACACTTGGTCTCCACAGAATCAAGTATCCACAAGAGCCTTTCTGCACACCAATCTTTGGTAGTAACAGTAAACATCAAGCATTATCACTGCTAGAAGCAGACACTGTCTGTGAAAATATGACATGAACTTCAGAAAGTGCAGTTAGTTAGAAGAGACTTAGCTGAAAAGTAACATCACTGAACAGAATTAGTTCTGTTCCAGCTCAAACAAGGACAACCTGCCAGGCTAAAGGATCTGAAGTTTTCATCCTTTGAAGAGTCTGAGCAATCTACACATCCAAAGGCATTAGCCATTTTTGATAGGTCTGGTCACAATTATTATTCTTATTTTATTTTTTGATCTCATTTCATGGTAGTCTAGATGCAGCCTTCAGAAACCAATGGCTGGTTTGAAAGGGGCAGCAAGCAAGTCATAGAACCATAGAATGGCTTTGGTTGGAAGGAACCCTAGAGATCATCTAATCCAACCTCCCTGCCATGGGCAGGGACACCTCTCAACTGGACTAGGCTGCTCAAGGCCGCATCTAGCCTGGTCTTAAACACCTCCAGGAAGGGGAAACCCACAACCTTTCTGGGCAATATATCCCAGAGTCTCGCCACCCTCGTACTGAAGAACTTCTTCCTAAGATGTAGTCTAAACTTACTCTTCTTCAGTTTAAAACCATTTCCCCTTGTCTTGTCACTGCATACTCTTCTAAAAAGGCCCACTCAGGCCTTCCTGTAGGTTCCCTTCAGGTATTGGAAGGCAGTTATAAGGTCCTCCCACAGTCTTCTCTAAGCTGAACAATCCCAGTGTTCTCAGTCTATCCTCATAGGTGAGATGCTCCAGCCCCTGGATCATCTTTGTGGCCATCCTCTGGACTCATTGCAACAGTGTCCCTTTTATGGTGAGGGCACCAGAACTGGATGCAGTGTTCGAGGTAGGGTCTCACAAGAGCAGAGTAAAAGGGGAGAGTCCCCTCCCTTCATCTGCTGGCCACACTCCTCTTGATGCATCCCAGAATATGGTTAGCCTTCTGTCATTGGTCTTCCTGCATGGGATGAGTACATAACACCTCATAAGATTTAGATGGTGAACTGAATGGAAAGTGACTAGCAAGAGTGATTAGGGCTTAGCAGGCTTATGGCATGAAGAATGTAGGTTGCAACATCATAGCACGGAAGCAGAATAACAGCACCAGCATATGACATATGGTACTGTTCAGATGAGTCTTTATTTTTATATCAGCATGTAAGAGCAGTACCCTGGCCTGTGACATTACATACTCATCATTATGCTTTTCTATAGACATAATAAATTTCATTGATGAAGGACTCTGCATTAAAAAAAAAAAAAAAAAAAAAAAAGAATTATTCACTGCAGTATTTGAAGTTGTGAGTTTCCACTACAGTGTATTCAGATGCCTGGATTAGCAGAGGAGAGGTCAGTAAGAAAATGTTTTTTGTGCCTATGGAATTAAAATTTAATGAAAAACTGAATAGGCTATTTCGTTATCATGGCAGATAAAGTAATTTGTTAACTGAAATTTGCATATCAAGCATTTCAAAAAATGCAGAACTTAACCTAACATAGTGTTATTTAGGGAAATTAACTGTTCCTTTACATTTTGGTAAGGATACAGTGAGAATTAAAAAACGCTTTGTTAAACAATTTTCTTTTCTAAAGGTTTGTCCTGCTCATCAAATGCTGCATTTTTCTGCACCTTCTATATATTTCTCTTTTTCTCATTGTTCTTCTGAAGAGCTTTTGGACTTCGTCAAAAAAATCTTTGAAATGGTTTTTCAAGGTATTGCTAAAAGATGTTCATTTTAGGTGAATGAGAGCTTGCATAGCTTCCCCTGCTGCCTGATTGGCAATAAAGCTGAAGAAAGGATTTGCTTTTGAGCCTTCTGTTTCACAGTCAAAAAGCTTGCCAGATCCAATGATTCTGCATTTATATGTAACTATTCCTTGCATCTTTGCTTTCTGGTCTACAGAACAAATTTAGGAAATCAGACTTGACCTAAAAGCTCTACCAAACTAGTACACAGGACATTATCTCTGAAGGCTCCTTGTTAGACTTTAGATTTAAAATTGCACACCATCAGCAATGAACTTCGTTTTAAGATTGTCTCTCTTCACTCCATATGACCTGCATGTTTGTGTGTGATTTATGAACAAATGCTGTGAATCACAAATGCTATTCTAGTAAGGGAGAAAGGGAGACAATCTAAATTATGCATTTTTCAGAGTAAAACTCTTTTGTACAGTTGTGCTGGTGAGATAAAAGTCCAGGAAATTTGAACTGGCTGTGAACTAAGTGAAGGAAATTTAGAAATTAGTTCAAAATCCTTTGCATTAATAGAATGTAACCATTGTCTTCAATATGCTTTGGAGGACACCTGGAAGAGATGGGTCAGGTGTCCAGCATCCCACCTAAGCCTGAGGCAGAGTGCTTATCTGGACTAAGGATGTGATTTAGTCCCTTGGGTTCCTGTCAAATCCCAACACATTCTAATTGGAAAAAGCCACTGTGGGAAGTATTCTCCTGTAAACTCCAGTGAGCCCTTGTGGAATTCATGCCTATGTGTAAAGTGCAGAAGTTCTTGTCAGAACTAGAAAATGGAGAACTTCTGGAAAATGTCTAGAATGGCGCTTTATTGAATTGAGGCCTGGTGGAAACATATTTACAATGCACAAGAACCATTACTTTCTAGTACCTTTAATCACAGGCTATCCCTTACTATTGCAGGTTTAACATTATGATTACACTAGCTATAGCTGAACTATCAAAATATAATAATATCATCATATATATTTATTAAGAGAAGTTACATTTTACAGTTAATGACTGCTAGTAATGTTGTAGGTAGAAAATTATCCTTCACACTATTTCTAGCAATACAGGTAAATGACATAAAGCACCCATAACATTTTAAACAAAATTTTGGGTTCTTCTTATCCATAGTGAGATTTAATATTTGAAGAAACTTCCAGAGGTATAAATACACTTCATACAATCAAGTTTTCCAAATAAATTGTGCTATCATCGTAGGAGTTAGACAATGAAATTTCTTCTTGGTTCTAAAATAGTCCATTCCCATAAATAACCTAGATGCTGGAAGGAAAATATCCTAAGCAGAGTTATACGTACTGACAGGTAAGTAAGAAGTAATGGGGAAGCAATACGGAATCTTTGGCTTTTAAAATAACAACTTGTCATGGTTACAGGGGCTGGGACCAGTTTATCCTTATGTGGGTAGAACCAAAACTGTGTATTCTATACTCTCTGTGTCAGTGCTCATGGGCTGTTAAGAAAATCATGGGTAGCAGCTGCCCAGGACAGACCTCACACCCCAGGCTATACCAGATAAGGAAAGAGGTTCAAGGTCAGGGGAGATGTTAACACCTTCCCACCCAGCAGGAGGAGTTCTCCCTGTTAATGGGCCCATCCATGCCTCGCCCCATGACTCATACAGAGCTCCCCCCAGGAGCTATTTCTGTTTAATGGACCATCAAGGACCCACTGCATGACTCATAGACTGATATCAACCCATTGTGAGATGCTCCACCCAGGGGGAGGAGCCAAGTGCTCCCACCTGGATATAAACTGGGGTTCAGTACAGCACGGGGGGCCTTACCCACTGGATTTCCAGAGGACAAGAGCTACCGGACCTTTTCTACGAGACCACTGTTTCATCTGGACTGCTACCACCACCCTAACTACAGAGTATCAGGTTGTACTCTGACTCTGTTTATGGTTTTCCTTTGTATTATTGCTTTTATCTTTTTTTTTTTTTCTTTTTAAATTGTATTTCTGACTTGGAGTCTCTCACTGGTTTGTTTTCAAACCATTACACAACTGAAAAACCATTCATGAATCTCATCCCATAATTATGTCAAATAAAGTAATGCTTGACAAACTACTTTACTCTTGATTCATTCACTGAACATCCTTCTTCACTGGTGAAAAATGTGCTGAGAACATACAGTTTGTACAACATACAGTTTGCACTGTCTGAAATGCAAACATAAACGGGAATTCCATAAGAAGTGTGTTAACAAAGAAGTAATTTCAAAATACCTTATAGACAGCACATTTTTGCCACTTTTTAGGGTTACAGTGGGCCTTTTCAAAGGATACAGACAACCTTTATGAGATTAACTACTAAAGGTAAGATATATACATCAATCTGCATCAAATTTAACGTATCCATTTTACTACCTTTCCAGGTATACACTTCTAAAAAAGACCATTGCTTCAGAAAAGTTTTTTTTACTTAAAAAGCACCATAGTACTTTATGGGGTTTTGAATGCAGTTTTGCCATACTGAGGTCAAACTGAATAACAAATTTCTGTTTGTTTTTTTTTTTTTTTTTTCCTGCTATGAATACTTTTGGACAATGTGATCATTACCCTTTCAATCATGTCATGCTGTTCAGCTCATTTTGCAAGAACTCTCCTATATTTCCATGCTCATGACGTTTAAACAGTAAATGCTAAATGAAATGCATGAGTCATATGTCATATAGCCACCTATATGACATTTCGACTGAAACAATTAAAAAGAATTTGGAGTGAGCTCTTGTCTGTAATAACTGATACAACAATCTTTCAAAGCGCTGAAAATCATGGTAGTTTGTGTTTCGTGCTGGACAACTACTACAGTAGTACATAATTAAAATGGTAACTTACATGTTAGCACTTTTACTAGATATGTTCAGACAATGGATACATCAAGACAAATGTCAATAGAAAATGGCTATATTATTTCAAAAGATTAAAGGTGTATGGGACATACATACAGGACAACCAGGTGATCAGGCCCACACAACATGGGTTTATGAATGACAAGTCTTGCTTGACTAATCTGATCTCCTTCTGCAACAAGGGGACCTGCTTAGTGGATGAGGGAAAGGCGATGGAAGTTGTCTACCTAGAATTTAGTAAAGCCTTTAACACAGTTTCCCACAGCATTCTGCTGGAGAAACTGGCCTTGGCCTATTGATGTTGCCCATCCAGATCCCTCTGTAGACCCTTCCTGTTCTCAAGCTGATTAACACCCCCTCCAAGCTTAGTGTCATCTGCAAACTTATGCAGTTCATTTAGCATTTACTGTTTAAACGTCATGAGCATGGAAATATAGGCTAATGATCACATTGTCATAGCTCAACCCCATAAAGTACTATGGAGGTTGTCTAAAGAACAGCAACAAAGGTGGTGAGGGGTCTAGAGCACAACTCTTATAAGGGGTGGCAGAGGGAACTGGAGTTGTTTAGCCTGGAGAAAAGGAGGCTGAGGGGAGCCCTTATTGCTCTCTACCGCTGCCTGAAACAGGGTTGCAGTGAGGTGGGGGTCAATCTCTTCTCCCAAGGAAAAAGTGATAGGATGAGAGGAAATGGCCTCAGGTTGCTCCAAGGGAGCTTTAGATTGGACATTTTGTCACCAGAAGAGTTGTCAAGTAGTAAAACACCTTTCCCAGAGAAATGGTTAAGTTACGGTCCCGAGAAGCATTTATATGTGTTTAGAAGTAGTACTTAGGACATGGTTTAGTTGGCAGTGTTAGGTTTACGGTTGGGCTTGATGATCTTAAAGGTCTTTTCCAACCTAAATGATTCTATGATTCTATGAATGTATGGTGTTTTCTTAAATAGGCTGCTGCAGTTGGCATAAGCTATCATTTAATTTTCACTGGCATATTGTGCTCTCATGACATAGCTGTTAAAGTCAGCACCACTTCCTTTTTGAAAGAATTGGGGTTGAAGCCTCTCATACCTTTCATATGCAATGCTTGGTAAAATAAGAGAAATTCAAGATGAGAAAAACAGCAAGAATGAATAACAAAAATGAATTTTGGATTAAGAGTTATCTCATTTTTGCAGGTTTTCTGAAGAAAGAAAAAACGAAAAATGTTGGGCGGTCATTGTGCAGAAGCACATTTAATAATGAATTGTCCTCTTGCTTGATTTTTCTTTACTTTTATTTATTTATTTGAAATTTACATTTGTTTCACTTGAGTAACAAGCTCTTCTTTCAGGTCAAGTACAGATTCAGAACATAAGACTTTTAATAGAAAGCCCCTTTCTCATAATGTGGCAAAAATTTATGCAGGATCAACATGTCTTTCTCTCTCACTGGGCTGCAAACTAACAAAAAGGAATATTATCATATTTAAGTTACATTACCAGAAAGGAAAACAACACTTCCATTAAAATTTACTTTATTTTTTATATATATATTAATTAGAGCGGATTAATGGAAATAAAATGGTGTATTCTTTAGATACCTATTTAATATCCTGTTCTGAATCAAGCCTTTCCTTCTCATCGTTGATTATGTAGGTGTCCATAAAGATCAATCTCTTAACTTAGGCATCTTGAATTACATTCCTGTGTTTGAGAAGTACAAGTTTACTCTTCTCTTCCCAAAGTTTTCATGCCCTATAAATGTATTCCTTTTTTAGGAATTTAGGAATAAAGAATTACTCACCTGACATCAAGGATCACAACAATGTAACTGCAGTGTAAAAGACTAATTGGTTATTGTTCTTGCTTGCTTTCTTTAGCAATATACTGAATACTTACTTTTAATGACTCTATGGGCTGTGTGTAATGGTTTGAAACCCGCTGCCCCTGGTGGGTGGAGATCTGAAACCCTAAACCAGGTACAAGCCTGAATGAAAGGGGCGTACACCTGTCCTATTCCCACTCCCCTTTTCCTGTCTTCGGGACTTCCTGCCAAGGTCTATAAAAAGGGGAGAAAGGCATGCCTCCTTCTTCTCTCTTCCTCTTGCTCCTTTGACCTTGCACCTGGGCACACGCTGCCCTGCTGCTCCCTGTGCTACACGTGGCCGTGGCCATCTTGGAGACCTGGGCCTGATCTGCAGACGCTTCCCTGCCTCCATCCACGTCCAAGGATTGTGCATCCAGCTTCAATCCATCTCAATCCAGCGAGATCCAGCACCGGGGAGCCTCAGCATAGCATTTGGGTTTTGTATATTTGGAAGTTTAATCTTCCTTACCTTGTTGTTCCTACAACCCCCCTTCCCTGTTAAGCCCCTACCCTTCTTCCTTTCTGTACCCTGTTAAACCCCTTCCCTTCTTCCTTTCTGATCCCTGTTAAATAATATATTTCATTTTGTTAATCTTCAATTTGGTGCAAGGTTTTCATTACCCCTGCCTTCCTTATTTACCTCTCTATCTGGGAAACTGAGGGATAAGGGAGGTGGGACACAGTTCTGCCTTCTAACCGGGACAGAACAGCTGTGTCAATTGTGCTGGTTATTGACAATTTCCAAATGCCAATATGTCAAAATATGTGTTCCTGTAACAAGCCAATATCTCACATTGTGTCCAGTATAAAACTCCAACTGAATGGTATCTATCACAGAAACATGGTTAAAAAAAAAAAATAAAAAATTGAGTGTAAACCAGAAGATATGGTCTGTCTGTTTTAATAATCTACCTGATTCTTTCATCTGTAGCTTTATCTGGGAAGTAGAATTGTGAAGATATTTCTCAGGCATGAATGAATTATCAACAGAATATCAATAGTTCTTATCACATATAGAGTGGCAGAGGAGAAAAGAGAACAACAATAAAAAATGTCAATCTATCATTTAAACTAAGTTAGTAAACTAGACTCTAGACAACTCTTCAGCAATTACATAAAATCATGAGTCATATAGTAGAAACAAATAGCCCATGAAATTAGGACAGAAGTATGGCCAGCAGGACAAAAATAAAATATAGTAAAAGATTTATTAAAACACAATACAAAATACTTTTCAAAAGAAAAGCTCCTACAGACTCAGTTTCTTTAGATAATACACTAGATATTTCAACAAAGAGTGGTATAATCTTTGGGAGATAGCAATGTTACACATTTCTAGAAGTCATAGCATGAGCACACCAAAGTAACTTGAGGAGCACCACTCTAAGACCCTCTGTGTGAACAGGAAAGTATGTTGCAAGGAACATTTTGACTTTTTTCTTTTTCCTTTTTTTTGTTTTAATGTAATTAAGTGTTGTGGTTTGAGGCTTGGAATGGGGTCGTGACCTTCCAGCAACTGGGAGGACCCAGGGTGGGGGTGAAACCATTGTATCCCCTCCCCTTCCCATACACACTCTGATAAGAGGCAGGAAGTGGTTTCTTATTTCACTCCTGCCTTGGAGCTCGGAGAGGAAAGTTCTCCTTTCACTCCGTGGGACCCTGGAACCATTTCTGAGGGTTTTGTATATTTTCTTTTTTGTATTATTCCCCTAATCTTTGTATATATTATTTTCCTTACCTCCCTTTCTCGTTTTCTGTTCCTTGTTGAACAATATACTTAATTTTTTCTTCAAAAGTGTCTCTCTCTCTCTCTCTCTCAGTGGGGGAGAGACGTGAGTACATAGTTCTGTTCCGTGTGGGTCCTGCCCTGAACCCCTTTTTACACGGAACCAGGACATAATTGGCGCCCAACGTGGGGCTCGAGCAAAAGAGATTTTACATTGGAAAAATTTGGAAGTTAAGAAAATGCTCTTACTGCAGATAGTAATGTATTTCATTTGCTCTCAGTAGTGTTATAACTTGCTAGTTCGACTAGTG
>NW_008627864.1:5391-7297 GCF_000691845.1 Merops nubicus | reverse complement strand
GGTCCTGATGCTAGGTGGTGGAGATGTCCCCCAGGCCGTGTCCCCACAGAGGCAAGCCCAGAGGCCACACAGTGCAGGAGACAGCTAGGTGCCAGGGACTCCCCTGCTCCTGGTTTGGTCACAGCAAGGCCAACTCTGCTCGTGGCTCTGTCCTGCCAGGGTCCATTGTGTGGATTCTCCTGCTTACCCCGTCCTCATCCTCGATGATTTCAGTGCCAATGGAGGCCAGGGTTGTCCACTTGCAGTTGTTGGTGGCTCTGACGGCGCAGCGCTTGTGTGCCTTGAACTTACAGACTGCACAGGGGAGAGTAGATGAGGAGCAGGGACAGCCCCACGGGATGTGCAGCCTGGGTCCCCGGTCCCTCTGCAGCCGGTGACAGCAGCTGGAGGGCATCACCCCACAGCCCTCCTGCTCTGGGCCAGCCTTGGAGGGGGTCCCCCTCCTCTATCCCAGCCCTAGCCCACCCCCCGGCAGGACCTTGGCACTGACCTTCGCAGGAGAGGCCGTGGGAGGTGACCCCCGGGAGGGCTTCGCGGCACACGTTGCAGAAGGTGGGGCGGGCGTGGGAGCACGCGTACCAGTTGTGCATGCCTGAGAAGTGCTCCATGTTGAACTGTGTGGCCTGCCAAGGGGCACAGCCCTGACCCGTCAGTGCCCTGGGATCCCCAGCTGGCACTCCCTCCCTCCTAGCTCCCCTGAGACCTCCCAGCCCCATTCCCAGCTCCTGTCCTCCCCACAGGGCTGCACCAAGGGCTGCAGCTCCTGTTGGGCAGCAAAAGGCACCCCCAGCTTCTGAGGCGGACCCACTTGCAGAGGGGCACCCGTGCAGGCCCCTGCCCACATCACCTCATGGATCTCCCACTTCTGGACAGATTTCAAGGCACTGATCCAGTCCTCCATCTCCTTCCGGTTCTCTGCACATAGGATGAGCTTCCGGAACGGCGTGATCACCTGCAACAGCCACCACCCCCTTGTCCCCCTGCAAGCCAGCCAACCCCCAGCAAACCCTGGCACACCACCACAGATGTCACCTCCAGTAGCACAAGGCCATGGCTCTGTGGGGAGGGGGCCTGCGCTGCCTCCCTGGGAGATGCTGAGGTGGAGCACCATGGGTGGCCCTGCACCTCCCTCACCGTGAAACTGTTGTTGATGTTCTTGGTGCTGGTCTCGGCCACGCTGGCATCAGACAGGTCCACCTCATCAAAGATCAGAGACTGTGGAGGAGAAACCGGAGCCTCAGTCCAGCGGGCAGGGATTTCGGGCTCCTCCCCAGGCTTGCAGGCTCAAGCCCCGGACTGAGCATGCTGGAAGGTCCCCAAGCCTACCTTGGCATCCTTGGCGTAATAGAGCGTCCTGCCCCGCAGCTTGAAGTATCGCCTCTTCCACCTCTGGAAGGAGCTCGTCTGCTTCAGCAACAGCCCCTCCTTCACACTCTTCTGCAGAGACCACGGAGTCGTGAGCTGCCGCAGCCCTCAGAACCCCCAGAGCCACCCCAACGCCCTCCGGTGACACCAGTCCCCAGGTTCCCAGGAGCTAGGCAGCGCCCAGAGCACAGGGGGGCACTGGGGATTCCCCTGTGCTGCCTGCAGCAGAGCAAACGATGCCCCTCGCTCTCCACGCCCTGGGCGCCGGGCACTTCACGTGAGTCGGGACGGTGCTGCTGGGCACAGCAGCGCTGGCAGCTGGAGGTCTCCCTGGCCACCCATCCTCTGCCCTCCCTGATCCGCAGCACCCGCCAATATTTACCCTCCTCGCAGTGGTGTTTACAAGGCTCAATTAATTAGTGTTTGCAATGCGGCTATGAGCCCGTGCCGAGCAGGGTGGCAGAGATGCTCTGGCTCTAATCTTTGATTGTATCTTCTTTAAATACCTCCGGCAGCCCCATTCAGCCACTCCTCTGCAATT
>NW_008627864.1:0-5360 GCF_000691845.1 Merops nubicus | reverse complement strand
GCCACGGCAGTGGCTGCTGTATCAGATCCTGGCACACCACGACAAGGCACATCCAATAGCTCACTGGGCACTGAGGGCACCGTGGAGAGCCACGGCCCTGGGGCTCCACGCTCCTCTGCCCAGACCGTCTGCTGCAAGAGGTGGCACCCAGGCGCCCACCAGCGTGCAAACACACCGGGCCCTTGCCTCAGCAGTAACCCCACAGCTCCAAATAAGATGGCCAGAACACCAGGAGTAGCAGGAGTATCCAAAATCCCACAGATGTCAAAATCCCACCTGAGGTGCTCCAGGAGCCTCGAATCCCCCAGATGCCTGACCCCTCTCTGAGCCTCCCAGGACATGCACTGGGATGTCCCCATCTTTCTTCATCTTGCAGCCCCAAGTTCAGAGAGGGATGTTTTAAGCCTTTATCTCTCCCTATCAATGCTTTGGCCCCCTAGGACTGATGCAGGGTTTAGCTGTGGTTGTCCTTATGCTGCCTGTGAGTGTTGGTGCAGCTGGGGCTCCTGGGTCACCACAATAATACAATCCCTGATAGTAAGCAGCTGTCAGGTAGTGTATAGCCCCCAGGAGCAGGAGCCACAATACAGCCGCACAGGGCAGGGGCTGCCTCTTCCTCCCAGAGAGCTTTTGGAAACACTGAAGTGCTGGGGTTAAACCCCCAGCCCTGAATGAGTGTGGGCATATGGATGATGTCCATAACCAGGCAAGAAGGACCCTCCTGATTGGTGTTCACCCGTGGTCTGGCCAGCCTTGGGTGGGAGCTGATGAGGAGATCACCACCAGGTGCCCCCACCTTCCACAGTAACTTGGAGGTGGGGCAAGGAGCCACCTCTATAAGAGCTGACTGCTTACAGTGTTGTTGGGAGGTTTGTTTGCCCAGTGCATGTGAAGTGTGGGCTTCTGGCTTGTGAAAGGGGCTCCCTGACTTTTCACAGCAAGTGGAGCTCCCAGGATGTCAGAGCAAGGTCAGGAATTTCTATCTGGGACTCATGGCCTGGCTGATTCCATTTCCCATGGCTTGGATCGCTCCCTTCTGCACATCCTGTGTTGTGAGTGAGTGCATTAACTTATTCCTCCCTCCAGTGGTTTGGCACCTTGGATCTATGGTGTATGAATAAGAGTAGAGGGAGGGCTTTGGTTGCTGGTTTGCCTGTTGATGATAACATCCTTCTGTGTCAGGCAAACGGTCAGCAGAAGAGACACGGACAGCTACTAACACTGGGGTTGGAGCTCTGCACTGGATGCTGCACAGCCCCGAGTGTGGCATGCCACTTGCATCCCAAGCCCAACCCTAGCCCCTCCATTCACACAAACTGCAGCTTTTCTGGCTGGTGAGCCCCAGCCAGTGCCACAGGGGGCCACAGTAGAGACCACGCTGGCTTCATCCCTGCAGCAGAGGCAGCAACACGGCACAGTGATACCCAGAGTGATGCCCAACCTGCCTGGTCAAGGCTGGGCAGGGCTCTGCCACAGCCCAGGGACCCTACCTGCTCTCTCCAGGTTGGGGAGCTCAGCACAGCCCAGGGGAGCTCACCTCCCTCTAGGACCATACCACAGCAGGGCTGCTTCTAGGCCAAAGTGCGCCCCAAAACGGCAGCTCTTTGCCCAGCACTAGGGATGCTGCTTGGAATCCTCACTCCACTTCTCCCAGCTCTGCCACCACCATCCCCAGGAAGAGCCCATAATGCAGACAAGTTTTACCACAGCTGGGGTGGGAAGATTATCCTGCTGGGATCGGCTTGGACAGCAAAGGAGCTGCTGGAGAAGAGCCAGGAAGACTGTTACTCAGGAATGCTGGCACATATGGCTGGTGGGCACCACGCTGGCTGCCCACCCAGCTTGCAGCCCTATACCACTCCTAGTGGATCTGCTTGGCCTCGTGGTGACACGATGCCAAGGGGGTAGGAGGGGAGGGAACCGAACACCCGCCAACCCACCGACCTGCATTGCAGCAGCAGCATCCTGGGCAGCCACCCTCCTCCAAGCACAGCAGCCTGCCAGGCACGTGCCAGGGTCCGGACGGGTCAGAGCTCATCCCCCACCCTGAGCCGGTGGGTGCCAGGAGAGCAGGGGAGAGACGGCAGCCCTGCCAAGAGCCCCACTACAGGGCTTCCAGAATCCGCCGGGCACCCTGTGGGCTGCAGTCAGTTGGAAACCTTATCAGGCTTGGTGACACAGCAGAGCTCTTCCGGGAGGAGGCGGCCGGGGGGCTCGGTGCCCAGGGCTGCCACAGCACCACAGGCTCAGCTGCATCCATGCTCCCTGAGGATGTAGCCTGTTGCCATTGCAGGACCCCAAATCCCCCTTCCCCATGCTGGGGAGATCCTTGGAAGGAGATTCTGGCACCAGTCCCGACGTGCCATTACATGGTGCCACAAAGCACCACTCGGGCCTTGGAAAGGGGATGGAGGATTTACGAGGAGGAGAGGAAATGAGGGAAGAAGCCCCAGAAGAAGGGCAACCCCCCTTACACCTCATCCTCCAGCAGTCACGCCCTTCAGCTGCATTTTAGAAATGAGCTGGTGCTTCCCTAATGCCATCAGTCCCCAAGCATCCCACTGGCAGGCATCCTGTGCCGCTCTGCTCTGCACCAGACTGCCCTGCCCCTCATGCCCGGGGACTGGCGGACACGGACGCAGACCTCCCACCCTGCCCCCCCCCCCCCCCCCCCCCCAGCCACTGACGGGCGACAGCATCACTTGCATAATGGAAAATGTGAGGGGGAGAGGGCAGCACATCTGAGAAACCTCACAAACATCCGGCTGGCGACACTGGGGCTATCTTTACACCCCAGGCGGCGGCTCCATGAGCCTTGATGAACGAGAACAAGCCCAGCTTCCTCTGCCCTGCTGCAGCCTCCCCAGCAGGGACGGTGCCAGGCAGCACCACTGTGCTCTGCAGCATGGTCCCACAGAGGGAGCAGCCGTTCCCCTTGCCACCGGGCTGGGAGCAACGCACGGCACAGCTGGGGTGGAGATGGGCTCTGGTGCTGCCTGGCTGTGGCGAGGCTGGAGCTGGTGGGGAGCTCTGGGGATAGAGCCTGGGGAGGGGTCACCTGGAACTGCTCAGCGTGACAGAGGGACTCAACCCGTGGGTTCTGAATATCTCCATAGATGGAGACTCCACAGCCTCTCTAGGCAGCCTGTGCCAGCATTTGACCAATTTTACAGTTAAAAAGTGTTTTCTTGTATTTCAGTGCAATTGTCTATTTTTCATCTGTGCCTGTTGTTCCACCGGTGGATACCAACGAAAAGAGCCTGGCGCCCTCTTCACTGCATCCTCCTCTTCAAATATTTATCCACATGACCAAGGATGCCCCCAACTCCAGCCTCCCCTGCAGGCTGAACAGTCCCAGTCCTCTCAGCCTCTTCCCATATGAGAGATGCTCCAGTCCTTCATCAGTGTAAAGACAGGAGGATGCACTGCCCAGGGCCCATGTGCCACTCTCCCTCTGCAGGAAGGAGGTTTCCAGGCCTGGCCCCAGGGGCCCTACTTTGCTTTCCTTCTCATCTGGCCCTCGATGGGCAGCCCCTCCCGCAGCCTGGCTCTGCAGCACTGCTCTACAAGGTCCCATGCCACTGCCCCAACACCCCTACAGGCACTGTCCACCCCATCCCTGGGGCACCCAGAGCCCGCAGGGTGCCCAGAACCTCCAGCAAGGACCAGGAGCGGTTGTTCTTCAGGTCACTAATTACCCCACTGACCTCCCCCAGCACCCCATGAGGATGCTGGTGGGTCCCTCAGCCCAAATGAGCAGCTGTGGTGTACCCCTGCATCAGAAATTTGGGAACGTGATCTCCCTTTCTAAATGGCAGACAAGCTATGCCCCTGCCCCCGTGGCTGTGCACATTGCAATGCTCTTATCCCTGGCGTGCACCCCCTCTGCACCCCTGTTGGTGCCTGCAGCCCCCCAGCTCTGGTGCAAGTACCCCAGGAGCAATCCCTCTGCAGCTTCTTGCAGCCGGGACCGAGCGGAGCTGCCGGATCCCTCCCCGCCTCCGCTCAGCTGCCAGGAGAGCCTGTGCTAAGGCAGTGCAGGGAGCTGAGCGCCCAACCCACGCGGGCAGGATGCGCCCCCCCTTCACCCCTCCCATTTCACAGCACCTCAGATGTCTTGGTGCACCCTGCAGCTGGTGCCCCCTCCTCTCCATCACCCCTTCCCTCCACGCTCAGCCCCAAGGGGACCAGCACCTGGGTGCAGCAAGGCATCCCCTTCCCACTCTGCCCTTGCACTGCCAAAACGTGGTGCAAGCACCAAGCAGCCCCTGGCCACAGTGAGGAGGAGGAGGAGGAGGAGGCGACAGCAAGACACCATCCATCCTGGGGCCATTCAGCCCATCGGGGGCACCTGTGCCTGGCAGCTGTCATTGTCACCGAGCACAATGCCCTCGCCGCCTCCATGCAGAAGCCAGCACAAAGCGCCCCACGGGGCGCCCCACAATTACAGCCCAGAGAAAGCCAAGTGCGGGGTGTGGGGTGGGGAAATGTGATTGATGGGGAGGTTTCAGGAGGGGATGGGGGAACAAGCACTGGGGAGGGGTGTGGCTCTGGGAATGGGGAGCAGCAATCAGGAAGGATTCAGCAGATCCCAAAATGGTCCTCACCCACTCCTGTCCCCGTGGGGCTGGACAACACCCTGGCATGGGGGAAGCTGCTCAACCCCATCACCAGGGACCAGAATTCCCCCTGTCAGTGTGAGCGGGCAGTGGGGCGAGGGTCCCGACTCTTCCCAACCCCGCAATACGACAGGCTCCTGTAGATCCCCTCCAGCATCCCAACTACCACCAAAAGAAAAAAAAATAGGCCAGTCTGCCCCTCTCGCCGCTGCTAACCCAGTTATTTCTTGGGACCTGCAGCCCTGGCATGACACTCTCCCTCCCTCATTAACTCTGTGCTAATTAAGTACCTGCCCCAGTCTCTGAGGTGCGGGCAATGGTTCCCCCCATCCCAACATTGCGTGGGTGCACAGAGGTGTTGAAGCAGCTTGGAAAGGTACCTGCCACGGCTGTGACCGTGGCCAGGGAGTCGGGAAGCATGTGTGCCACGGCACGGCTATGAGCCAGGGACAGCCCGACCTGGATGGCAGCTGCAATTGCATTCCAAACCCTCATCTCCACAGGGAAGGAAGGAGCCCGTCCAGCAAGGAGTCAAGGTGGTAAGCACGGTCCTGCCTATGCGGAACAAGGGAAACGATCCTCAGGGAAAACCTTAAACCCCAATACTAAAAACACTCTGGTTGGGTGGGGGATGCAGGCACAGCCCCCTCCAGCACCAGCCCTGCCCGGCTCTCAGCCTCTCTCGTCCTCTCTTCCAGCTCCGTGGGCCATGAACCCAGCGGGTCCATCGGGGCTGCCCAC
>NW_008627863.1:0-5467 GCF_000691845.1 Merops nubicus | reverse complement strand
AAAAGTGGTTTAAACCACCACAGTAATGAACAGATTAGGAAAATGGTTAAATCAGAAATGTGATTAGTGAGTTAGATTTAGTTCTAACCTCATAAAGCAATATGTATTATTCTGACTGAATATACAGAAGGGATGCCCACTCCTGCAATAACAGCTCATGCTATTTCACGGTTGGGTCGCCTTCCTTCAACATCACTGAGCAGCAGTGTCTGCGTGAGGACTATTGTCCCTTCAAAAGATTCTATCCCATGCACAAATATAAATGAAACACAGGGTTTTCAGTAGTATGCATGGGAAGATATTGACATGCTTTCATCCAATGTTTTATATACCATTACATAGAGTGAAACACTGTAATACATTGGAAAGAGTAATTTTAAACAGAAAAAGAGCTTTTGGACTGTCTTGCTATGTTTTCTCATCTCAGATCTTTATCAGACATATATATATATATATACATATATATAAAACTCGTCTTTTCTTCAGTCTTTTAAATGCAATGCACAGGTAGGGATTTTATTGACCAGGTTTTGTAATAATTGTCTCAATACCCATGAATGTGTGTATAAGTATCATCATACTGTGGCTAGTATTACATTCTTCCATTTGCAACGTTTTCTGAAGCTTTAACACACACTAAGACTTGTCTGGGTTTCAGCATTCTTTCAGTCCCTATTCAACCTGATATATACCTGAACCTTATCATCACGATAACCAATGATGCATGTGTATTTGTCATGCATGTATTGAAGTGGTAAAATTGTTGTGTAAAAACAAAAATAGAAAAGTTAGCTTACTATTTATCCATCATATGATACCGTCTTCCCAGAAACATGTGCCTTGAACATGACTATTCAGGGAAATTTGCTAAGATAACAGATGTTCCATTCCAAGTAGAATCTTCTGTGAATTAGTATTGTGATCCTAAAGTTGCTGTCAGACAGGAGAGACGACTGATAAAATGCTTCAAAGTACTTTATAAATTCACTTCTATGTTACTAATGATCACTATTATTATTTATTTTTACAGCTCCCAAACATATGCTACATGTTTCAGAGCTCATATTTCACAAATATATTGTAATAAACTGTCTAGCATAAGGATTTGTGAACTTTTTTTATATTTGAGACCACAGTCTGAGACAAGATTGCTTCCTAGACCACTTTTTCTGCCATTCATGCCATTAATCTATTGTACTAATAGTGCCTATGCTTATTAGAGAAATTCTTTACAAGAGAAATAGCAACAAAAAAAAAAAAAGTATTTAAGGATGTTTTCTGTCTTTTTAAAATTCAGTCTCTCTGGTAGAACAACACAAAAGACATTATCAATTAGCTTACAACAGATTACCAACAAACATTCCCCATACCACAATATAAAAGCTTCTAGCCTATTAACTATGTCACATCATCTTCTCTAGTGTGAGTAAGGTTAAAATTCACTTAGTTTTTTTAACAAATACCTACTAAACCCCTCTGTTGGTTGCAGGGAGAAATGTGCAGAAAAACTGACCATAGCACTGGCCAAAGTATTATTTATGTTTTACAAGACTGGAAAAATTACTGCTGTATTTACTATGGCTGACCTGAGATCAAATGAAGTATGGAGGTTCAGATTATTTGTTTATTTAGTCTTCCATTCTTTATTTTTTCATCAATGTCCCGGACACTTTTATCCTGACATTTTAAAAACATATGTGTTTTATAAGAATATTCAAAACATTTCAGGTTAATAATTCATGTAATTAGATTTTGATATTAACAGCTTTCATGGAAAACATTCAGGAGACAAAAAATACCACAAGAAGAAATATCAGGAAAAAACAACAGATATTTTCTCTATACAAATTGTGAATATTTCATAACATCAGACAAGTTCATGAGCAATTTGATATGGTGACTTGTCAAAGTGTTAGCAGTTTACTCCAGAAATACGATTTGAGGTCTTTCTTGAAGTTCAGTTCATAAAGGCAGGAGAATGCAAACCTGCGTGAAGCTAAATGAAATGTAATTACAATTAATTGGTGCTTATTTAGTAAAGAAAGTAGTGGCTACTGCTTTGAAATTAACATTTTTTTCTCCAGAGAAATCCAGCCTGCTCAAACAGTGGCAATATTATTTCCCAGTTCATGAAAGCTGAACAAGTTTTATGAGCCTTTTTGCATTACATAATAAAACATTACAATGTGAGATGAATGACATAACCTAATGTGATTAATTATATACCTGCTGGATTATTAGCAGTAATAACCATTTTCAGAACTATGACCTTACTGATGGACTTATAAAATGTATACGAGGTCAGTTTTCTCAATGTAAAACAGGGAATTCTTTTTCGGGGGAAAAAAAAGAAAAGTGTTTACCTTTATCAACATGCACCTTTTCTTAGATAATTTTCTTCTAGCCATAACTAGAATCAGACAGCAATTAACAATTGAACAAATTGCCATTCAAGTGTGGCAGGGCTGCCATAAAGGCAATGACAAGAAATCTGACCTCAGCAAAGAAGTAACAGCCAATGGGACCTGCTGTACTGGAAGCAAGATACAGCTTTTAACAGACATTTTCTGATTTTGCATCTTACAGAAGGAGGTCGGCAGAGTAGGTGATTGTTATTGACAGATACTTATTTAGGTTCAGAATAATAGCTTCAAAAATAAAATCACAAAGCTATTTGGGATGATTGCTTAGAACCTTGGCAGATAGATTGAAAATACTCTTAGCTTGCATTTGTTGACATTTTTATGAAGCCATTCTGTTGTTTTCCTTTATGTTGCCTTGAATGTTTTTACCCATTATTCACTAAGATCTCATTCTGAAGAGCATAAAAGCTAAACCAAATGAAAATGCTAACTTGCAAAGCTAAGGAATGCTCTGATTAACTAAAATATAACTCCTGGAAATTTTACTGCTCAATTATTTGTTCAGTTTGCTCCAGAATACTTACTTGTCATTCCACTTTAAAAAGAAATATTATTGAGAAATTATGAAGAGAAACTTTGGAATTATACACGATGCAGCTTAATAAGACTGTACCAGTTTTTCCATCATTAAGCCTTGAAAGACAAGAAAATTAAGTTATACCTTAATGCAGCCTTCATTGCCAGAGGGTAAAGGCCGAATTCTCTTGAGGTCAGTCAAATTGCCAGTGGAGGATCCACGCTACACCAGTTCCTTCCAGTGCCCTGATGGCTAAAAAGTAGTAGCCCAATAGAGTTGTCTGACAACGGAGATGGATGAAAACTGTAACAGAATCATGAAATGAAGGAATAAAGGACAGAAAGTGGGGCCTAAAATGTCATTCTTAAATGAAGGTTTGGATATCGATATTTGCTAGTATTATGTATAAGTTAAAAGACATTCTGAAGAGTTTATAAGACCAATATCTTCCCTGCTTCACTGTTTGACTGACAATGAGAAACATATTGTGAAATTAAGTGAAAAAATTAAGCTTAAATCAAAAACCTATTAGAGACTTTTAATTTCATTAAGCTTAAGCTTTAGAGAGCTGTTACTTCATTTGTATATCTAGTAATACTAATGACTCCCTGAGATTGCAAGTGATTAATAAGGTTTTGAATTTGGGAAAGGGTAAAAGACCCCAGAATATCCCTGAATAACTGTTTCTAGTAGTTAGTTACTACCACCAAAAAAGTGTCTTATTTACAATGTAATTTTTTCCAACTTTATCTTCTAGTCACTGTATCTTACAGTGCCTCTGACTGCAAGATTAAAAACAGCCTGCTATCAGAAATCTTCTTCCTGGTTAGGTACTCAGAAACATGATCAGGCCAAGAGAACAGATTCAATTTCTTGAGTTGCTCACTATGATACTGAGCTTTCCTGCTGTGTTGAGGTTTACTTTGTCCTTCTCTCTCATTGCTTTCAGCATGATCAGTACTCTTAAAATTCAGATCATGTTATGCTGGATGTACTGTTTCAATGTTTCAATCTTACTACAGCCACATGTAGTCAAGTGTAGATAAATCAGCAAAAGGCAGGGAAGCAGTAAGGAGTCTTTGGGAAGGAGGGGCAACACATAATATGGCACTGTATAGGATGTAGTTCAGCATCCAACTGTCCATTTTCAAAACAGTCTGCAATGAACTCTTTCTCAGTGTTATTTATTCTTCTCTATTTGTACTTGGTGTTTCCCTGGTTAAATGCTACTCTAGCCCATGACAGCTTCAGCCACCCTTTTGCTCTCACAGGTTGCACTGAATTAATTTCCAAACCCTACACTAGATCCCTCTTGAGTATCTGCTTTTCATAATATTATTTCCTGTGTTATTAGTGCAATCTCCAATTTTTATTCCTAGATATACACAGCTGCTCAACCCAAAGAGCTGTACATAATTTATTTGCATCTATCTTTGAACATTTTATTAAATTTGGAATAATTTACACATTTGCTTAAAAGTATATTTCTATTTTAATCCATTTAATTGATTAAAAACAGAAAATTCAACAGGGTTAGGCCTTTCCTTTGGAATCTCACTAGAAACATCTCTTTTAAATAATGCTTTTACTTTTGGCAGTCCCCCAGGAATTTTATTCATTTATCGCTTTTTGTTTTCTAGTCCTGAGGAAACTATATAAAAGACTTTCCCCTTAAGTGAAATTATTAATTCTTACCTCAGTTATTCATGTCTAGCTTAACTTGATATGGTAAATACAGGTAGTAAATGCAATATATGCAAACTTCAATGAGGAATTTCTGTCTTGACTATATTAATGTCCTGATCCGGTGTCAGGGGAGGTTTCGATATGATCCCAGGAGGTGAGATTAAGATACAAGAGAGGTCAAATGCCGTATGCCCAATATAGTTTTTTATTACAAAAAGAGAAAAATGTTAGAAAAGAGTAGCAATAGTGACGTGCAGAAACAGACTTTATAACCCAAAGGTTGTACAGTAGGTATGTTTATTGCATGCAGATGCACGGGGGATCGCCCCACCACAAACGTGCATGCCCGAAGTGGCAAATTATTTCATATTCATATAGTAAAACATTACATATTTAATTGATGCCTATACATATTTATTACCTAACCCCACCTACCCCTGCTTCGTATTATAATTAGCCTTGCTTTGTATTATAATTAGCCTTGCTTTGTATTATAATTAGCCTTGCTTTGTATTATAATTAGCCTTGCTTTGTATTATAATGTGGTCTTCAAGAGGCGGGCAGTGGTCTCTGGGAGGAAGGCCGGATGTCCTCCTCGTGATGGACTTTTCACCTTTCGTCTGGAATGTGGTGGTTTGGCAAGTTTATAGCTTTGGGCCAGTTTTGGTCAGCTCTTGTCCTTGGTGGACATCTGCTCTTCCTCATTAGTTGTGTTTTTTACTGATAATTTTGTGATAGATGTTACTTTGTGTTTTCTCTTTATGTGTTAATCTTTATTATTTTTTAATAGTTCAATTCTCTTTTTCTACCGAGGAGTGCAGGATGCTTGTTAATTCTGACT